>NW_028327359.1:0-42535 GCF_031878675.1 Megascapheus bottae | reverse complement strand
TTCTGTGACTTCACACACCTCCATTCTGACTTCACACACCTCCAATCTCTGACTTCACACACCTCCATTCTATGACTTCACACACCTCATTTCTCTAACTTCACACACTTCCAATGTTTGACTTCACAAACCTCCATTCCATGACTTCATACACCTCCATTCTATGACTTCACACACATCGATTCTTTGACTTCACACACCTCCATTTTGACTTCACACACCTCCATTCTGTGACTTCACACACATCCATTCTTTGACTTCACACACCAAAATTTTGGCTTCACACAAGTCCATTCATTGACTTCCCACACCTCCATTCTCTGACTTCACACACCTCCATTTTGACTTCACACACTTTCATTCTGTGACTCCACACACCTCCATGCTATGACTTCACACACCTCCCTTCCATGAATTCACACACCGCCATTCTGTGACTTCACACACCTCCATTTTGAGTTCACCCACTTCCATTCTGTGACTTCACACACCTCCATTCTATGACTTCACATACCTGATTTCTGAGTTGACACACCTCCATTTTGTGACTTCACATGCCTCTAATCTAACTTCACACACCTCCATTCTATGACTTCACACACCTCCATTCTGTGACTTCAAAAACCACCATTCTATGACTTCACACATCTCCATTGTGACTTCACACACCTCCATTCTATGAGTTCACACAGCTCCATTCTGACTTCACACACCTCCATTCTATGACTTCGCACACCTGTATTCTCACTTCACACATCTCCATTCTGTGACTTCACATTCCTCCATTCTTTGACTTCACACCCCTCCATTCTGTGCCTTCACACACCTCCACTCTGTGACATTACAAACCTCCATTCTGTGACTTCACACACCTCCCTTCTGTGACTTCACACACCTCCATTCTATGACTTCACACACCTCCATTCTAAGACTTCACACACCTCCATTCTATGACCTCACACACTTCCATTGTTTGACATCATACACCTCCATTCTTTGACTTCACACACCTCCGTTCCATGAATTCACACACCTCCATTCTATGAGTTCATACACCTCCAATCTATGAGTTCACACACCTCCATTCTATGAGTTCACACACCTTCATTCTTACTTCAGCAACATCCATTCTATGACTTCAGACACCCCCATTCCATGACTTCACACACCTTCATTCTTACTTCAGCAAGATCCATTGTATGACTTCATACATCTCCATTCTATGACTTCACAAACCTCCATTCTGTGACTTCACACACCTCCATTCTGTTTTCACACACCTCCATTCTGTGACTTCACACACCTCCATTCTGACGTCACACACCTCCATTCTATAACTTCACACACTTCCATTCTATGATTTCACACACCTCCATGCTGTGACTTCACACACCTCCTCTCTGAGTTCACACACCTCCATTCTCTGTCTTCACACACCTCCATTCTGTGACTTCACACACCTCCATTCTGTTTTCACACACCTCCATTCTGTGACTTCACACACCTCCATTCTGACGTCACACACCTCCATTCTATAACTTCACACACTTCCATTCTATGACTTCACACACCTTCATTCTGTGACTTCACACACCTCCAATCTGAGTTCACACACCTCCATTCTATTACTTTATACACCTCCATTCTTTGACATCAAAAACCACCATTCTATGACTTCACACACCTCCATTTTGACTTCACACACCTCCATTCTACGAGTTCGCACACTTCCATTCTGCCTACACACACCACCATTCTATGACTTCACTCAGCTCCATTCTGACTTCACACACCTTCATTTGTGAATTCACACACCACAATTTTGACTTCAAACACCTCCATTCTGTGACTTCACACGTCCATTCTGTGACTTCACACACCTCCATTGTTTGACTTCACACACCTCCCTTCTTGGACTTCACACACCTCCATTCCATGACTTCACACACCTCCATTCTTTGAGTTCACAAACCTCCATTTTGACTTCACACACCTCCATTCTATGACTTCACACACCTTCATTCCTACTTCAGAAACATCCATTCTATGACTGCACACACCTCCATTCTATCACTTCACACACCTCCATTCTGAATTCACACAGCTCCATTCTATTACGTCACACACCTCCATTCTGTGACTTCACACACTTCCATTCTATGACTTCACACACCTTCATTCTTACTTCACAAACATCCATTCTATGACTTCACACACCTCCATTCTATGACTTCACACATCTCCATTCTGTGACTTCACACACCTCCATTCTATGAGTTCACACACCTCCATTCTAACTTCACACACCTCCATTCTATGACTTCACACTCCGCCATTCTGACTTCACACTCCTCCATTCTGTGAATTCACAAAACTCCATTCTTGATTTCACACAACTCCATACTATGACTTCACACACCTCCATCTATGACTTCACACACCTCCAATCTGAGTTCACACACCTCCATTCTGTGACTTCACACACCTCCATTCTGACCTCACACACCAATATATGACTTCACACACCTCCATTCTGTGACTTCACACACCTCCATTGTGACATCACAAACCTACATTCTATGAGTTCACATACCTCCATTCTATGACTTCACACACCTCCATTCTGACTTCACACACATCTATTCTATGACTTCACAGACCTCGAATCTGTGACTTCACTCACCTCCACTCTATGACTTCACACTGCTCCATTCTATGACTTCCCACACCTCCTTTCTATGACTTCACCCACCTCTATTAGATGACTTCACACCTCCATTCTGACTTCTGATACCTCCATTCTGTGACTTCACACACCTCCATTCTATGACTTCACACACCTCCATTCTATGACTTCACACACCTCTATTATGTGACTTCACACACCTCCTTTCTGAGTTCACACACCTCCATTCTCTGACTTCACACACCTCCATTTTGACTTCACACACTTCCATTCTATGACTTCACACATCTCCATTGTTTGACTTCACACACCTCCATTTTGACTTCACACAACTCCATTCTATGCCTTCACAAACCTCCATTCTGTGAATTAACACACCTACATTCTGAGTTCACACAACTCCATTCGATGACTTCACACACCTCCATTCTTACTTCACAAACCTCCATTCTATGACTTCACACACTTACATTCTATGACTTCACACACCTCCATTCGGTGACTTCTCACACCTCCATTCTGAGTTCACACATCTCCATTCTGTGAATTCACACACCTCCATTCCGTGACTTCTCTCACCTCCATTCTATGACTTCAAACACCTCCCTTCTCTGACTTCACACACCTCCATTCTTACTTCACATACCTCCATTCTATGACTTCACACACCTCCATTCTAGGACTTCACACACCTCCATTCTGTGACTTCACACACCTTCATTCTGAGTTCACACACCTCCATTCTGTGACTTCACACACCTCCATTACCTGACTTCACACACCTCCATTCTATGACTTCACACACCTCCATTCTGTGACTTCACACACCTCCATTCTTTGACTTCACACACCTCCATTCTGAGTTCACACACCTCCATTCTGTGACTTCACACACCTTCATTCTTACTTCAGCAACATCCATTCTATGACTTCATACACCTCCATTCTATGACTTCACAAACCTCCATTCTGTGACTTCACACACCTCCATTCTGGGTTCACACTCCGTCATTCTGTGACTTCACACACCTCCATTCTGACTTCACACACCTCCATTCTATGACTTCACACACTTCCATTCTATGACTTCACACACCTCCATTCTGTGACTTCACACACCTCCTCTCTGAGTTCACACACCTCATTCTGTGTCTTCACACACCTCCATTCTGTGACTTCAGAAACCTCCTTGTATAACTTCACACACCTTCATTCTGTGACTTCACACACCTCCATTCTATGACTTCACAAACCTCCATTCTCTGACTTCACACACCTCCATTCTGGGTTCACACACCTCCATTCTGTGACTTCACACACCTCCATTCTGACTTCACACACCTCCATTCTATGACTTCACACACTTCCATTCTATGACTTCACACACCTCCATACTGTGACTTCACACACCTCCTCTCTGAGTTCACACACCTCCATTCTGTGTCTTCACACACCTCCATCTGTGACTTCAGACACCTCCTTGTATAACTTCACACACCTTCATTCTGTGACTTCACACACCTCCATTCTATGACTTCACACACCTCGTTTCTGAGTTGACACAGCTCCTTTCTGTGATTTCACACAACCTCCAATATGAGTTCACACACCTCCATTCTATGACTTCACACACCTCCATTATGACCTCACACACCTCCATTCTACGAGTTCACACACTTCCATTCTGCCTTCAACCACCTCCATTCTATGAGTTCACTCAGCTCCATTCTGACTTCACACACCTCCATTTGTGAATTCACACACCACAATTTTGACTTCAAACACCTCCATTCTGTGACTTCACACACCTCCATTCTGTGACTTCACACACCTCCATTTTGACTTCACACACCTCCATTCTATGACTCACACACCTCCATTCTGTGACTTCACACACCTCCATTGTTTGACTTCACACACCTCCATTCTTGGACTTCACACACCTCCATTCCATGACTTCACACACCTCCATTCTTTGAGTTCACAAACCTCCATTTTGACTTCACACACCTCCATTCTATGACTTCACACACCTTCATTCCTACTTCTGAAACATCCATTCTATGACTGCACACACCTCCATTCTATCACTTCACACAACTCCATTCTGAATTCACACAGCTGCATTCTATGACGTCACACACCTCCATTCTGTGACTTCACACACTTCCATTCTATGACTTCACACACCTTCATTCTTACTTCACAAACATCCATTCTATGACTTCACACACCTCCATTCTATGACTTCACACACCTCCATTCTGTGACTTCACACACCTCCATTCTATGTCTTCACACACCTCCATTATGACTTCACACACCTCCATTCTATGAGTTCACACACCTCCATAATAACTTCACACACCTCCATTCTATGACTTCACACTCCGTCATTCTGATTTCACACTCCTCCATTCTGTGAATTCACAAAACTCCATTCTACGATTTCAAACAACTCCATACTATGACTTCACACACCTCCATCTATGACTTCACACACCTCCAATCTGAGTTCACACACCTCCATTCTGTGACTTCACACACTTCCTTTGTGACATCACACACCTCCATTCTATGAGTTCACATACCTCCATTCTATGACTTCACACACCTCCATTCTGACTTCACACACCTCTATTCTATGACTTCACAGATCTCGAATCTGTGACTTCACTCACCTCCTATCTATGCCTTCACACTGCTCCATTCTATGACTTCCCACACCTCCTTTCTATGACTTCACCCACCTCTATTAGATGACTTCACACCTCCATTCTGACTTCAGATACCTCCATTCTGTGACTTCACACACCTCCATTCTATGACTTCAGACACCTCCATTCTATGACTTCACATACCTTCATTCTTACTTCAGAAACATTCATTCTATGACCTCACACAACTCCATTCTATGACTTCACAAACCTCCATTCTGTGAATTCACACACCTCCATTCTGAGTTCACACAACTCCATTCGGTGACTTCACACACCTCCATTCTTACTTCACAAACCTCCATTCTATGACTTCACACACTTCCATTCTATGACTTCACACACCTCCATTCTGTGACTTCTCACACCTCCATTCTGAGTTCACACACCTCCATTCTGTGACTACACACACCTCCATTCCGTGACTTCACAAACCTCCATTCTGTGACTTCACACACTTCCATTCCCTGATTTCACACACCTCCATTCTGTGACTTCACACACCACCATTCTGTGACTTCACACACCTCCATTGTGACTTCACACACCTCCATTTATGAGTTCACACACCTCCATTCTGACTTCAAATACCTCCATTCTATGACTTCACACACCTCCATTGTGACTTCACACACCTCCATTCTATGAGTTCACACACCTCCATTCTGACTTCACAAACCTCCATTCTATGACTTCACAGATTTTGAATATTTGACTTCACTCACCTGCACTCTATGATTTCACACTTCTCCATTCTATGACTTCCCACACCTCCTTTCCATGACTTCACCCACCCCCATTCTATGACTTCACACCTCCATTCTGACTTCACACACCTCCATTCTCTGGCTTCACACACCTCCATTCTATGACTTCACACACCTCCATTCTATGACTTCACACACCTTCATTATTACTTCAGAATCATCCATTCTATGACCTCACACACCTCCATTCTATGACTTCACAAACCTCCATTCTGTGACTTCCCACACCTCCATTCTGAGTTCACACATCTCCATTCTGTGACTTCACACACCTCCCTTCTGACTTCACACACCTCCCTTCTGTCACTTCACACACCTCCATTGTGAGTTCATCCACTTCAATTCTGTGACTTCACACACCTCCATTCTGTTACTTCACACACCTCCATTCTGTGACTTCACACACCTCCATGCTATGAATTCACACACCTCCATTCTGTGACTTCACACACCTCTTTCTGAGTTCACACAACTCCATTCTATGACTTCACACACCTGCATTGTGACTTCACCCACCTCCATTCTATGAGTTCTCACACCTCCATTCTATGACTTCACACATCTCCATTCTGACTTCACACACCTCCATGCTGTGACTTCACACACCTCAATTCTATGACTTCACACACCTCCACTGTGACTTCACAGAACTCCATTCTGTGACTTCACACACCTCCCTAGTGACTTCACACACCTCCAATCTATGTCTTCACACACTTCCAATCTATGACTTCACACACCTCCATTCTATGACTTCACACACCTCCATTCTGTGACTTCACACACCTCCATTCTGACTTCACACACCTCCAATCTCTGACTTCACACACCTCCATTCTATGACTTCACACACCTCATTTCTCTAACTTCACACACTTCCAATGTTTGACTTCACAAACCTCCATTCCATGACTTCATACACCTCCATTCTATGACTTCACACACATCGATTCTTTGACTTCACACACCTCCATTTTGACTTCACACACCTCCATTCTGTGACTTCACACACATCCATTCTTTGACTTCACACACCAAAATTTTGGCTTCACACAAGTCCATTCATTGACTTCCCACACCTCCATTCTCTGACTTCACACACCTCCATTTTGACTTCACACACTTTCATTCTGTGACTCCACACACCTCCATGCTATGACTTCACACACCTCCCTTCCATGAATTCACACACCGCCATTCTGTGACTTCACACACCTCCATTTTGAGTTCACCCACTTCCATTCTGTGACTTCACACACCTCCATTCTATGACTTCACATACCTGATTTCTGAGTTGACACACCTCCATTTTGTGACTTCACATGCCTCTAATCTAACTTCACACACCTCCATTCTATGACTTCACACACCTCCATTCTGTGACTTCAAAAACCACCATTCTATGACTTCACACATCTCCATTGTGACTTCACACACCTCCATTCTATGAGTTCACACAGCTCCATTCTGACTTCACCACACCTCCATTCTATGACTTCGCACACCTGTATTCTCACTTCACACATCTCCATTCTGTGACTTCACATTCCTCCATTCTTTGACTTCACACCCCTCCATTCTGTGCCTTCACACACCTCCACTCTGTGACATTACAAACCTCCATTCTGTGACTTCACACACCTCCCTTCTGTGACTTCACACACCTCCATTCTATGACTTCACACACCTCCATTCTAAGACTTCACACACCTCCATTCTATGACCTCACACACTTCCATTGTTTGACATCATACACCTCCATTCTTTGACTTCACACACCTCCGTTCCATGAATTCACACACCTCCATTCTATGAGTTCATACACCTCCAATCTATGAGTTCACACACCTCCATTCTATGAGTTCACACACCTTCATTCTTACTTCAGCAACATCCATTCTATGACTTCAGACACCCCCATTCCATGACTTCACACACCTTCATTCTTACTTCAGCAAGATCCATTGTATGACTTCATACATCTCCATTCTATGACTTCACAAACCTCCATTCTGTGACTTCACACACCTCCATTCTGTTTTCACACACCTCCATTCTGTGACTTCACACACCTCCATTCTGACGTCACACACCTCCATTCTATAACTTCACACACTTCCATTCTATGACTTCACACACCTCCATGCTGTGACTTCACACACCTCCTCTCTGAGTTCACACACCTCCATTCTCTGTCTTCACACACCTCCATTCTGTGACTTCACACACCTCCATTCTGTTTTCACACACCTCCATTCTGTGACTTCACACACCTCCATTCTGACGTCACACACCTCCATTCTATAACTTCACACACTTCCATTCTATGACTTCACACACCTTCATTCTGTGACTTCACACACCTCCAATCTGAGTTCACACACCTCCATTCTATTACTTTACACACCTCCATTCTTTGACATCAAAAACCACCATTCTATGACTTCACACACCTCCATTTTGACTTCACACACCTCCATTCTACGAGTTCGCACACTTCCATTCTGCCTACACACACCACCATTCTATGACTTCACTCAGCTCCATTCTGACTTCACACACCTTCATTTGTGAATTCACACACCACAATTTTGACTTCAAACACCTCCATTCTGTGACTTCACACGTCCATTCTGTGACTTCACACACCTCCATTGTTTGACTTCACACACCTCCCTTCTTGGACTTCACACACCTCCATTCCATGACTTCACACACCTCCATTCTTTGAGTTCACAAACCTCCATTTTGACTTCACACACCTCCATTCTATGACTTCACACACCTTCATTCCTACTTCAGAAACATCCATTCTATGACTGCACACACCTCCATTCTATCACTTCACACACCTCCATTCTGAATTCACACAGCTCCATTCTATTACGTCACACACCTCCATTCTGTGACTTCACACACTTCCATTCTATGACTTCACACACCTTCATTCTTACTTCACAAACATCCATTCTATGACTTCACACACCTCCATTCTATGACTTCACACATCTCCATTCTGTGACTTCACACACCTCCATTCTATGAGTTCACACACCTCCATTCTAACTTCACACACCTCCATTCTATGACTTCACACTCCGCCATTCTGACTTCACACTCCTCCATTCTGTGAATTCACAAAACTCCATTCTTGATTTCACACAACTCCATACTATGACTTCACACACCTCCATCTATGACTTCACACACCTCCAATCTGAGTTCACACACCTCCATTCTGTGACTTCACACACCTCCATTCTGACCTCACACACCAATATATGACTTCACACACCTCCATTCTGTGACTTCACACACCTCCATTGTGACATCACAAACCTACATTCTATGAGTTCACATACCTCCATTCTATGACTTCACACACCTCCATTCTGACTTCACACACATCTATTCTATGACTTCACAGACCTCGAATCTGTGACTTCACTCACCTCCACTCTATGACTTCACACTGCTCCATTCTATGACTTCCCACACCTCCTTTCTATGACTTCACCCACCTCTATTAGATGACTTCACACCTCCATTCTGACTTCTGATACCTCCATTCTGTGACTTCACACACCTCCATTCTATGACTTCACACACCTCCATTCTATGACTTCACACACCTCTATTATGTGACTTCACACACCTCCTTTCTGAGTTCACACACCTCCATTCTCTGACTTCACACACCTCCATTTTGACTTCACACACTTCCATTCTATGACTTCACACATCTCCATTGTTTGACTTCACACACCTCCATTTTGACTTCACACAACTCCATTCTATGCCTTCACAAACCTCCATTCTGTGAATTAACACACCTACATTCTGAGTTCACACAACTCCATTCGATGACTTCACACACCTCCATTCTTACTTCACAAACCTCCATTCTATGACTTCACACACTTACATTCTATGACTTCACACACCTCCATTCGGTGACTTCTCACACCTCCATTCTGAGTTCACACATCTCCATTCTGTGAATTCACACACCTCCATTCCGTGACTTCTCTCACCTCCATTCTATGACTTCAAACACCTCCCTTCTCTGACTTCACACACCTCCATTCTTACTTCACATACCTCCATTCTATGACTTCACACACCTCCATTCTAGGACTTCACACACCTCCATTCTGTGACTTCACACACCTTCATTCTGAGTTCACACACCTCCATTCTGTGACTTCACACACCTCCATTACCTGACTTCACACACCTCCATTCTATGACTTCACACACCTCCATTCTGTGACTTCACACACCTCCATTCTTTGACTTCACACACCTCCATTCTGAGTTCACACACCTCCATTCTGTGACTTCACACACCTTCATTCTTACTTCAGCAACATCCATTCTATGACTTCATACACCTCCATTCTATGACTTCACAAACCTCCATTCTGTGACTTCACACACCTCCATTCTGGGTTCACACTCCGTCATTCTGTGACTTCACACACCTCCATTCTGACTTCACACACCTCCATTCTATGACTTCACACACTTCCATTCTATGACTTCACACACCTCCATTCTGTGACTTCACACACCTCCTCTCTGAGTTCACACACCTCCATTCTGTGTCTTCACACACCTCCATTCTGTGACTTCAGAAACCTCCTTGTATAACTTCACACACCTTCATTCTGTGACTTCACACACCTCCATTCTATGACTTCACAAACCTCCATTCTCTGACTTCACACACCTCCATTCTGGGTTCACACACCTCCATTCTGTGACTTCACACACCTCCATTCTGACTTCACACACCTCCATTCTATGACTTCACACACTTCCATTCTATGACTTCACACACCTCCATACTGTGACTTCACACACCTCCTCTCTGAGTTCACACACCTCCATTCTGTGTCTTCACACACCTCCATTCTGTGACTTCAGACACCTCCTTGTATAACTTCACACACCTTCATTCTGTGACTTCACACACCTCCATTCTATGACTTCACACACCTCGTTTCTGAGTTGACACAGCTCCTTTCTGTGATTTCACACACCTCCAATATGAGTTCACACACCTCCATTCTATGACTTCACACACCTCCATTATGACCTCACACACCTCCATTCTACGAGTTCACACACTTCCATTCTGCCTTCAACCACCTCCATTCTATGAGTTCACTCAGCTCCATTCTGACTTCACACACCTCCATTTGTGAATTCACACACCACAATTTTGACTTCAAACACCTCCATTCTGTGACTTCACACACCTCCATTCTGTGACTTCACACACCTCCATTTTGACTTCACACACCTCCATTCTATGACTTCACACACCTCCATTCTGTGACTTCACACACCTCCATTGTTTGACTTCACACACCTCCATTCTTGGACTTCACACACCTCCATTCCATGACTTCACACACCTCCATTCTTTGAGTTCACAAACCTCCATTTTGACTTCACACACCTCCATTCTATGACTTCACACACCTTCATTCCTACTTCTGAAACATCCATTCTATGACTGCACACACCTCCATTCTATCACTTCACACAACTCCATTCTGAATTCACACAGCTGCATTCTATGACGTCACACACCTCCATTCTGTGACTTCACACACTTCCATTCTATGACTTCACACACCTTCATTCTTACTTCACAAACATCCATTCTATGACTTCACACACCTCCATTCTATGACTTCACACACCTCCATTCTGTGACTTCACACACCTCCATTCTATGTCTTCACACACCTCCATTATGACTTCACACACCTCCATTCTATGAGTTCACACACCTCCATAATAACTTCACACACCTCCATTCTATGACTTCACACTCCGTCATTCTGATTTCACACTCCTCCATTCTGTGA
Source organism: Megascapheus bottae (assembly GCF_031878675.1). Lineage (NCBI taxonomy): Eukaryota > Metazoa > Chordata > Mammalia > Rodentia > Geomyidae > Megascapheus > Megascapheus bottae. The sequence goes on along the minus strand of NW_028327359.1, from coordinate 30,483 downwards.
ATTCACAAAACTCCATTCTACGATTTCAAACAACTCCATACTATGACTTCACACACCTCCATCTATGACTTCACACACCTCCAATCTGAGTTCACACACCTCCATTCTGTGACTTCACACACTTCCTTTGTGACATCACACACCTCCATTCTATGAGTTCACATACCTCCATTCTATGACTTCACACACCTCCATTCTGACTTCACACACCTCTATTCTATGACTTCACAGATCTCGAATCTGTGACTTCACTCACCTCCTATCTATGCCTTCACACTGCTCCATTCTATGACTTCCCACACCTCCTTTCTATGACTTCACCCACCTCTATTAGATGACTTCACACCTCCATTCTGACTTCAGATACCTCCATTCTGTGACTTCACACACCTCCATTCTATGACTTCAGACACCTCCATTCTATGACTTCACATACCTTCATTCTTACTTCAGAAACATTCATTCTATGACCTCACACAACTCCATTCTATGACTTCACAAACCTCCATTCTGTGAATTCACACACCTCCATTCTGAGTTCACACAACTCCATTCGGTGACTTCACACACCTCCATTCTTACTTCACAAACCTCCATTCTATGACTTCACACACTTCCATTCTATGACTTCACACACCTCCATTCTGTGACTTCTCACACCTCCATTCTGAGTTCACACACCTCCATTCTGTGACTACACACACCTCCATTCCGTGACTTCACAAACCTCCATTCTGTGACTTCACACACTTCCATTCCCTGATTTCACACACCTCCATTCTGTGACTTCACACACCACCATTCTGTGACTTCACACACCTCCATTGTGACTTCACACACCTCCATTTATGAGTTCACACACCTCCATTCTGACTTCAAATACCTCCATTCTATGACTTCACACACCTCCATTGTGACTTCACACACCTCCATTCTATGAGTTCACACACCTCCATTCTGACTTCACAAACCTCCATTCTATGACTTCACAGATTTTGAATATTTGACTTCACTCACCTGCACTCTATGATTTCACACTTCTCCATTCTATGACTTCCCACACCTCCTTTCCATGACTTCACCCACCCCCATTCTATGACTTCACACCTCCATTCTGACTTCACACACCTCCATTCTCTGGCTTCACACACCTCCATTCTATGACTTCACACACCTCCATTCTATGACTTCACACACCTTCATTATTACTTCAGAATCATCCATTCTATGACCTCACACACCTCCATTCTATGACTTCACAAACCTCCATTCTGTGACTTCCCACACCTCCATTCTGAGTTCACACATCTCCATTCTGTGACTTCACACACCTCCCTTCTGACTTCACACACCTCCCTTCTGTCACTTCACACACCTCCATTGTGAGTTCATCCACTTCAATTCTGTGACTTCACACACCTCCATTCTGTTACTTCACACACCTCCATTCTGTGACTTCACACACCTCCATGCTATGAATTCACACACCTCCATTCTGTGACTTCACACACCTCCTTTCTGAGTTCACACAACTCCATTCTATGACTTCACACACCTGCATTGTGACTTCACCCACCTCCATTCTATGAGTTCTCACACCTCCATTCTATGACTTCACACATCTCCATTCTGACTTCACACACCTCCATGCTGTGACTTCACACACCTCAATTCTATGACTTCACACACCTCCACTGTGACTTCACAGAACTCCATTCTGTGACTTCACACACCTCCCTAGTGACTTCACACACCTCCAATCTATGTCTTCACACACTTCCAATCTATGACTTCACACACCTCCATTCTATGACTTCACACACCTCCATTCTGTGACTTCACACACCTCCATTCTGACTTCACACACCTCCAATCTCTGACTTCACACACCTCCATTCTATGACTTCACACACCTCATTTCTCTAACTTCACACACTTCCAATGTTTGACTTCACAAACCTCCATTCCATGACTTCATACACCTCCATTCTATGACTTCACACACATCGATTCTTTGACTTCACACACCTCCATTTTGACTTCACACACCTCCATTCTGTGACTTCACACACATCCATTCTTTGACTTCACACACCAAAATTTTGGCTTCACACAAGTCCATTCATTGACTTCCCACACCTCCATTCTCTGACTTCACACACCTCCATTTTGACTTCACACACTTTCATTCTGTGACTCCACACACCTCCATGCTATGACTTCACACACCTCCCTTCCATGAATTCACACACCGCCATTCTGTGACTTCACACACCTCCATTTTGAGTTCACCCACTTCCATTCTGTGACTTCACACACCTCCATTCTATGACTTCACATACCTGATTTCTGAGTTGACACACCTCCATTTTGTGACTTCACATGCCTCTAATCTAACTTCACACACCTCCATTCTATGACTTCACACACCTCCATTCTGTGACTTCAAAAACCACCATTCTATGACTTCACACATCTCCATTGTGACTTCACACACCTCCATTCTATGAGTTCACACAGCTCCATTCTGACTTCACACACCTCCATTCTATGACTTCGCACACCTGTATTCTCACTTCACACATCTCCATTCTGTGACTTCACATTCCTCCATTCTTTGACTTCACACCCCTCCATTCTGTGCCTTCACACACCTCCACTCTGTGACATTACAAACCTCCATTCTGTGACTTCACACACCTCCCTTCTGTGACTTCACACACCTCCATTCTATGACTTCACACACCTCCATTCTAAGACTTCACACACCTCCATTCTATGACCTCACACACTTCCATTGTTTGACATCATACACCTCCATTCTTTGACTTCACACACCTCCGTTCCATGAATTCACACACCTCCATTCTATGAGTTCATACACCTCCAATCTATGAGTTCACACACCTCCATTCTATGAGTTCACACACCTTCATTCTTACTTCAGCAACATCCATTCTATGACTTCAGACACCCCCATTCCATGACTTCACACACCTTCATTCTTACTTCAGCAAGATCCATTGTATGACTTCATACATCTCCATTCTATGACTTCACAAACCTCCATTCTGTGACTTCACACACCTCCATTCTGTTTTCACACACCTCCATTCTGTGACTTCACACACCTCCATTCTGACGTCACACACCTCCATTCTATAACTTCACACACTTCCATTCTATGACTTCACACACCTCCATGCTGTGACTTCACACACCTCCTCTCTGAGTTCACACACCTCCATTCTCTGTCTTCACACACCTCCATTCTGTGACTTCACACACCTCCATTCTGTTTTCACACACCTCCATTCTGTGACTTCACACACCTCCATTCTGACGTCACACACCTCCATTCTATAACTTCACACACTTCCATTCTATGACTTCACACACCTTCATTCTGTGACTTCACACACCTCCAATCTGAGTTCACACACCTCCATTCTATTACTTTACACACCTCCATTCTTTGACATCAAAAACCACCATTCTATGACTTCACACACCTCCATTTTGACTTCACACACCTCCATTCTACGAGTTCGCACACTTCCATTCTGCCTACACACACCACCATTCTATGACTTCACTCAGCTCCATTCTGACTTCACACACCTTCATTTGTGAATTCACACACCACAATTTTGACTTCAAACACCTCCATTCTGTGACTTCACACGTCCATTCTGTGACTTCACACACCTCCATTGTTTGACTTCACACACCTCCCTTCTTGGACTTCACACACCTCCATTCCATGACTTCACACACCTCCATTCTTTGAGTTCACAAACCTCCATTTTGACTTCACACACCTCCATTCTATGACTTCACACACCTTCATTCCTACTTCAGAAACATCCATTCTATGACTGCACACACCTCCATTCTATCACTTCACACACCTCCATTCTGAATTCACACAGCTCCATTCTATTACGTCACACACCTCCATTCTGTGACTTCACACACTTCCATTCTATGACTTCACACACCTTCATTCTTACTTCACAAACATCCATTCTATGACTTCACACACCTCCATTCTATGACTTCACACATCTCCATTCTGTGACTTCACACACCTCCATTCTATGAGTTCACACACCTCCATTCTGACTTCACACACCTCCATTCTATGACTTCACACACCTCCATTCTGAATTCACACAGCTCCATTCTGTGACTTCACAAAGCTCCATTCTATGATTTCACACTCCTCTATTCTATGACTTCCCACAACTCCTTTCTATGGCTTCACCCACCTCTATTCTATCACTTCACACCTCCATTCTGACTTCACACACCTCCATTCTGTGACTTCACACACCTCCATTCTATGACTTCACACATCTCCATTCTATGACTTCACAAACCTCCATTCTGTGACTTCCCACACCTCCATTCTCAGTTCACACATGTCCATTCTGTGACTTCACACACCTCCCTTCTGACTTCACACACCTCCCTTCTGTGACTTCAAACACCTCCATTGTGAGTTCACCCACTTCCATTCTGTGACTTCACACACCTTCATTCTGGTACTTCACACACCTCCATTCTGTGACTTCACACACCTCCATTCTATGACTTCACACACCTCCATTCTATGAATTCACACACCTCCATTCTCTGACTTCACACCCCTCCATTGTATGACTTCACACTCCTCTATTCTGTGACTTCACACACCTCCTTTCTGAGTTCACACAACTCCATTCCTTGACTTCACACACCTGCATTGTGACTTCACCCACCTCCATTCTATGAGTTCACACACCTGCATTGTGACTTCACACACCTCCATTCCATGACTTCACACACCTCCATTCTTTGACTTCACACACCTCCATTCTATGACTTCACACACCTCCACTGTGACTTCACAGAACTCCATTCTGTGACTTCACACACCTCCTTCTGTGACTTCACACACCTCCAATCTATGACTTCACACACTTCCAATCATTGACTTCACACACCTCCATTCTATGACTTCACACATCTCCATTCTATGACTTCACACACCTGCATTCTGACTTCACACACCTCCATTCTATGACTTCACACACCTCCATTCTGTAACTTCACACACTTCCAATGTTTGACTTCACAAACCTCCATTCCATGACTTCATACACCTCCATTCTATGACTTCAAACACATCCATTCTTTGACTTCACACACCTCCATTCTGTGACTTCACACACATCCATTCTTTGACTTCACACACCACAATTTTGACTTCACACAAGTCCATTCATTGATTTCACACACCTCCATTCTCAGACTTCACACACCTCCATTTTGACTTCACAAACTTCCATTCTGTGACTTCACACACCTCCATTCTATGACTTCACACACCTCCCTTCTATGAATTCACACACGTCCATTCTGTGACTTCGCACACCTCCATTCTGTGACTTTACACACATCCATTATGTGACTTCACACACCTCCATTGTATGACTTCACACACCTCCATTCTGTGACTTCACACACCTCCATTCTCAGTTCACACACCTCCATTCTGTGACTTCACACACCTCCATTCTGTGACTTCCACACCTCCATTCTATGACTTAACACACCTCCATTCTATGACTTCACACCCCTCCATTCTATGACTTCACACACCACCATTCTGTGAGTTCACACACCTCCATTCTACAACTTCAAACACCTCCATTCTGTCACTTCACCACCTCCATTCTATGACTTCACACACCTCCATTCCATGACTTCACACACCTGCATTGTGACTTCACCCTCCTCAATTCTATGAGTTCACACACCTGCATTGTGACTTCACACACCTCCATTCTATGACTTCAAACATCTCCATTCTGACTTCACACACCTCCATTCTTTGATTTCACAAACTTCGATTCTATGACTTCACACACCTCCATTCTATGACTTCACACACCTCGTTTCTGAGTTGACACACCTGCTTTCTGTGATTTCACACATCTCCAATCTGAGTTCACACACCTCCTGTCTATGACTTCACACACCTCCATTCTTTGACATCAAAAACCACCATTCTATGACTTCACACACCTCCATTTTGACTTCACACACCTCCATTCTACGAGTTCACACACTTCCATTCTGCCCTCACCCACCTCCATTCTATGACTTCACTCAGCTCCATTCTGACTTCACACACCTCCATTTGTGAATTCACACACCACCATTTTGACTTCACACACCTCCATTCTGTGACTTCACACACCTCCATTCTGTGACTTCACACACCTCCATTCTGTGACATCACACACCTCCATTCTGTGACTTCACACACCTCCATTGTTTGACTTCACACACCTCCATTCTTGGACTTCACACACCTCCATTCTTGGACTTCACACACCTCCATTCTATGAGTTCACACACATCCATTCTTTGAGTTCACACACCTCCATTTTGACTTCACACACCTCCATTCTATGACTTCACACACCTTCATTCCTACTTCAGAAACATCCATTCTATGACTGCACACACCTCCATTCTGAATTCACGCAGCTCCATTCTATGACTTCACACACCTCCATTCTGTGACTTCACACACTTCCATTCTATGACTTCACACACCTTCATTCTTACTTCACAAACATCCATTCTATGACTTCACACACCTCCATTCTATGACTTCACACACCTCCAATTGTGACTTAACACACCTCCATTCTATGTCTTCACACACCTCCATTGTGACTTCTCACACCTCCATTCTATGAGTTCACACACCTACATTCTAACTTCACACAACTCCATTCTATGACTTCACACTCCGCAATTCTGACTTCACACTCCTCCATTCTGTGAATTCACAAACTCCATTCTATGATTTCACACACCTGCATACTATGTCGTCACACACCTCCATGTATGACTTCACACACCTCCATTCGGAGTTCACACACCTCAATTCTGTGACTTCACACACCTCCATTCTGACTTCACACACCAATGTATGACTTCACACACCTCCATTCTGTGAATTCACATACTTCCATTGTGACGTCACACACCTCCATTCTTACTTCACACACCTCCATTCTATGACTTCACAGACCTCGAATCTGTGACTTCACTCACCTCCATTCTATGACTTCACACTGCTCCATTCTATGACTTCCCACACCTCCTTTCTATGACTTCACCCACCTCTATTCTATGACTTCACATCTCGATTCTGACTTCAGATACCTCCATTCTGTGACTTCACACACCTCCATTCTATGATTTCAAACACCTCCATTCTCTGACATCACACACCTCCATTCTGAGCTCACACAACTCCATTCGGTGACTTCACACACCTCCATTCCCTGCCTTCACACACCTCCATTCTGTGACTTCACACACCTCCATTCTGTGAATTCACACACCTCCATTCTGACTTCACACACCTCCATTCTATGACTTCACACACCTCCGTTCTGTGACTTCAAATACCTCCATTCTAGGACTTCACACACCTCCATTGTGACTTCACACACCTCCATTCTATGAGTACACACACCTCCATTCTGACTTCACAAACCTCCATTCTATGACTTCACACACATTGAATATGTGACTTCACTCACCTCCACTCTATGACTTCACAATTCTCCATTCTATGACTTCCCACACCTCCTTTCAATGACTTCACCCACCCCCATTCTATGACTTCACACCTCCATTCTGACTTCACACACCTCCATTCTGTGACTTCAAACACCTCCATTCTATGAGTTCACACACCTCCACTTTGACTTCACACACCTCCATTCCATGACTTCACACACCTTCATTCTTACTTCAGAAACATCCATTCTATGACTTCACACACCTCCATTCTATGACTTCACACACCTCCGTTCTATGACTTCACACACCTCCATTCTGTGACTTCACACACCTCCATTCTATGTCTTCACACACCTCCATTGTGACTTCACACACCTCCATCTATGACTTCAAACACCTCCATTCTGCATTCACACACCTCCATTCTGTGACTTCACACAACTCCATTCTGACTTCACACACCTCCAATATATGACTTCACACACCTCCATTCTGTGACTTCACACACTTCCATTGTGACGTCACACACCTGCATTCTATGAGTTCGCACACGTCCATTCTAGGACTTCACACTCCTCAATTCTGACATCACACAGCTCCATTCTATGTCTTCTCAGACCTCGAATCTGTGACTTCACTCACCTCCATTCTATGACTTCACACTCCTCTATTCTATGACTTCCCACAACTCCTTTCTATGACTTCACCCACCTCTATTCTATGACTTCACACCTCCATTCTGACTTCACACACCTCCATTCTGTGACTTCACACACCTCCATTCTATGACTTCACACACCTCCGTTCTATGACTTCACACACCTCCAATTGTGGCTTCACACACCTCCATGCTATGTCTTCACACACCTCCATTGTGACTTCTCACACCTCCATTCTATGAGTTCACACACCTCTATTCTAACTTCACACAACTCCATTCTATGACTTCACACTCCGCCATTCTGACTTCACACTCCTCCATTCTGTGAATTCACAAAACTGCATTCTATGATTTCACACACCTGCATACTATGTCGTCACACACCTCCATCTATGACTTCACACACCTCCATTCTGAGTTCACACACCTCAGTTCTGTGACTTCACACACCTTCATTCTGACTTCACACACCAATATATGACTTCACACACCTCCATTCTGTGAATTCACATACTTCCATTGTGACGTCACACACCTCCATTCTTACTTCACACACCTCCATTCTATGACTTCACAGACCTCGAATCTGTGACTTCACTCAGCTCCATTCTATGACTTCACACTGCTCCATTCTATGACTTCCCACACCTCCTTTCTATGACTTCACCCACCTCTATTCTATGACTTCACACCTCGATTCTGACTTCAGATATCTCCATTCTGTGACTTCACACACCTCCACTCTATGACTTCAAACACCTACATTCTCTGACATCACACACCTCCATTCTGAGCTCACACAACCCCATTCGGTGACTTCACACACCTCCATTCCCTGACTTCACACACCTCCATTCTGTGACTTCACACACCTCCATACTGTGACTTCACACACCTCCATTCTGACTTCACATACCTCCATTCTATGACTTCACACACCTCCATTCTGGGACTTGAAATACCTCCATTCTAGGACTTCACACACCTCCATTGTGACTTCACACACCACCATTCTATGAGTTCACACACCTCCATTCTGACTTCACAAACCTCCATTCTATGACTTCACAGACTTTGAATATGTGACTTCACTCACCTCCACTCTATGACTTCACACTTCTCCATTCTATGACTTCCCACACCTCCTTTCAATGACTTCACCCACCCCCATTCTATGACTTCACACCTCCATTCTGTGACTTCACACACCTCCATTCTGTGTCTTCACACACCTCCATTCTATGAGTTCACACACCTCCATTTTGACTTCAGACACCTCCATTCCATGACTTCACACACCTTCATTCTTACTTCAGAAACATCCATTCTATGACTTCACACACCTCCATTCTATGACTTCACACACCTCCGTTCTATGACTTCACACACCTCCATTCTATGACTTCACACACCTCCATTCTATGTCTTCACACACCTCCATTGTGACTTCACACACCTCCATCTATGACTTCAAACACCTCCATTCTGAGTTAACACACCTCCATTCTGTGACTTCACACAACTCCATTCTGACTTCACACACCTCCAATATATGACTTCACACACCTCCATTCTGTGACTTCACACACTTCCATTGTGATGTCACACACCTGCATTCTATGAGTTAACACACGTCCATTCTAGGACTTCACACTCCTCAATTTTGACATCACACTGCTCCATTCTATGTCTTCTCAGGCCTCGAATCTGTGACTTCACTCACCTCCATTCTATGATTTCACACTCCTCTATTCTATGACTTCCCACAACTCCTTTCTATGACTTCACCCACCTCTATTCTATGACTTCACACCTCCATTCTGACTTCACACGCCTCCATTCTGTGACTTCACACACCTCCATTCTATGACTTCACACACCTCCATTCTATGACTTCACACACCTTCATTCTTACTTCAGAAACATCCATTCTATGACCTCACACACCTCCATTCTATGACTTCATAAACCTCCATTCTGTGACTTCCCACACCTCCATTCTGAGTTCACACATCTCCATTCTGTGACTCCACACACCTCCCTTCTGACTTCACACACCTCCCTTTTGTGACTTCAAACAACTCCATTGTGAGTTCACCCACTTCCATTCTGTGACTTCACACACCTCCATTCTGTTACTTCACACACCTCCATTCTGTATCTTCACACACCTCCATTCTATGACTTCACACACCTCCACTCTATGAATTCACACACCTCCCTTCTGTGACTTCACACACCTCCATTCTGTGACTTCACACACCTCCATTCTATGACTTCCCACACCTCCATTCTTTGACTTCACATACCTCCATTCTTTGACTTCACACACCTCCACTGTGACTTCACAGAACTCCATTCTGTGACTTCACACACCTCCCTCAGTGACTTCACACACCTCCAATCTATGACTTCACACACTTCCAATCAATGACTTCACACCCCTCCATTCTATGGCTTCACACATCTCCATTCTATGACTTCACACACCTGCATTCTGACTTCACACACCTCCATTCTCTGACTTCACACACCTCCATTCTATGACTTCACACACCTCCATTCTGTAACTTCACACACTTCCAATGTTTGACACACAAACCTCCATTCCATGACTTCCTACACGTCCATTCTATGACTTCAAACACATCCATTCTTTGACTTCCCACACCTCCATTTTGACTTCACACACCTCCATTCTGTGACCTCACACAGAACTATTCTTTGACTTCACACACCACAATTTTGACTTCACACAAGTCCATTCATTGACTTCACACACCTCCATTCTCTGACTTCACACACCTCCATTTTGACTTGAAACACTTCCATTCTGTGACTTCACACACCTCCATTCTATGACTTCACACACCTCCCTTCTATGAATTCAAACACCTCCATTCTGTGACTTCACACACCTCCATTGTGAGTTCACCCACTTCCATTCTGTGACTTCACACACTTCCATTCTGTGACTTCACACACCTCCATTATGTGACTTCACACACCTCCCTTCTATGAATTCACACCCCTCCATTCTGTGACTTCACACAACTCCATTCTGTGACTTCACACACCACCATTCTGTGACTTCACACACCTCCATTCTATAACTTCACACACCTCCATTCTGTCACTTCACCACCTCCATTCTATTACATCACACACCTCCATTCTATGACCTCACACACCTGCATTGTGACTTCACCTACCTCAATTCTATGAGTTCACACACCTGCATTGTGACTTCACACACCTCCATTCTATGACTTCACACATCTCCATTCTGACTTCACACACCTCCATTCTATGATATCACATACATAGATTCTATGACTTCACACACCTCCATTCTATGACTTCACACACCTCGTTTCTGAGTTGACACACCTGCTTTCTCTGATTTCACACACCTCCAATCTGAGTTCACACACCTCTCGTTTATGACTTCACACACCTCCATTCTTTGACATCAAAAACCACCATTCTATGACTTCACACACCTCCATTTTGACTTCACACACCTCCATTCTACGAGTTCACACACTTCCATTCTGCCCTCACCCACCTCCATTCTATGACTTCACTCAGCTGCCTTCTGACTTCACACACCTCCATTTGTGAATTCGCACACCACCATTTTGACTTCACACACCTCCATTCTGTGACTTCACACACCTCCATTCTGTGACATCAGACACCTCCATTCTGTGACTTCACACACCTCCATTGTTTGACTTCACACACCTCCATTCTTGGACTTCACACACCTCCATTCCATGACTTCACACACCTCCATTCTATGAGTTCACACACCTCCATTCTTTGAGTTCACACACCTCCATTTTGACTTCACACACCTCCATTCTATGACTTCACACACCTTCATTCCTACTTCAGAAACATCCATTCTATGACTGCACACACCTCCATTCTGAATTCACACAGCTCCATTCTATGACGTCACACACCTCCATTCTGTGACTTCACAAACTTCCATTCTATGACTTCACACACCTTCATTCTTACTTCACAAACATCCATTCTATGACTTCACACACCTCCATTCTATGACTTCACACACCTCCAATTTGTGACTTCACACACCTCCATTCTATGTCTTCACACACCTCCATTGTGACTTCACACACCTCCATTCTATGAGTTCACACACCTCCATTCTAACTTCACACAACTCCATTCTATGACTTCACACTCCGCCATTCTGACTTCACACATCTCCATTCTGTGACTTCACACACCTCCATTCTGAGATCACACACTTCCATTCCATGAATTCACACACCTCCATTCTGTGATTTCACACACCTCCATTCGATGACTTCACACACCTCCATTCTTTGACTTCACACACCTCCATTTTCACTTCACACACCTCCATTCTGTGACTTCACACACTTACATTTGTGACTTCTAACACCAACTTTTTGATTTCACACATCTCCATTCTGTGATTTAACACACCTTCATTCTGTGACTTCACACACCTCCATTGTGTGACTTCACCCACCTCCATTCTATGACTTCACACACCTCTATTCTATGACATCACAAACCTCCATTATATGACTTCACACACTTCCATTCTATGACTTCACACATCTCCACTCTATGACTTCACACACCTCCATGCTATGAGTTCACACACCTCCATTCTTTGACTTCACACACCTCCATTTTGACTTCACACACCTATATTCTGTGACTACACACCTCCATTTGTGACTTCACACACCTCCGTTTTGACTTCACACACTTCCATTCTGTGACTTCAACACCTCCATTCTGTGACTTCACACACCACCATTGTTTGACTTCACACACCTCCATTCTTTGACTTCACACACCTCCATTCCAAGACTTCACTCACCTCCATTCTATGAGTTCAGACACATCCATTCTATGAGTTCACACACCACAATTTTGTCTTCACACACCTCCATTCTATGACTTCACACACCTTCATTCTTAATTCAGAAACATCCATTCTATGACTTCACACACCTCCATTCTATGACTTCAAAAACCTCCATTCTGTGACTTCACACATCTCCATTCTGAGTTCACACACCTCCATTCGGTGACTTCACACACCTCCATTCTGACTTCACACACCTCCATTCTATGACTTCACACACTTATATTCTATGACTACACACACCTCCATTCTGTGACTTCACACACCTCCATTCTGTGACTTCACACACCTTCATTCTATGACTTCACACACCTCCATTCTATGACTTCACACACCACTATTCTATGATTTCACACATCAATTTGATTTCACACACATAAAATATATGACTTCAAACACCTCAATTCTGTGACTTCACACACCTCCATTCCATGACTTCATACCCGTCCATTCTGTGCCTTCACACACCTCCATTCTATGACTTCACATACCTCCATTCTGTGACTTCACCGACCTCTATTCTGTGACTTCACACACCTCCATTGTCCGACTTCACACCCCTCTAATTTGACTTCACGTATCTCCACTCTATGACTTCACAAACCTCCATTCTGTGACTTCACACACCTCCATTCCGTGACTTCACACACCTCCATTCTGTGACTTCACACACCTCCATTCTATGACTTCACACACCTCCATTTTATGACGTCACACAACTCCATTTTGACTTCACACGCCTTCATTTTGTGACTTCACACACCTCCCTTTCTTTGTCTTCACACACCTCCATTCTATGACTTCACACACCATCATTCTGTGACTTCACACACCTCCATTCTATGACTTCACACACTTCCATTCTGTGATTTCACATACGTCCATGCTATGACTTCACACACCTCCATTCTGTGACTTGACACACCTCCATTCTGATTTCACACACCTCCATTCTGCGACTTCACAAACCTCCATTCTATGATTTCACACACCTCCATTCTATGACTTCACACACCTCCGTTTTATGACGTCACACACCTCCATTTTGACTTCTCACACCTCCATTGTGTGACTTCACACACCTCCATTCTATGACTTCACACACTTCCTTTGTGACGTCACACACCTCCATTCTATGAGTTCACACACCTCCATTCTATGACTTCACACACCTCCATTCTGACTTCACACACCTCCATTCTATGACTTCACAGACCTCGAATATGTGACTTCACTCACCTCCACTCTATGACTTCACACTCCTCCATTCTATGACTTCCCACATCTCCTTTCTATGCCTTCACCCACCTCCATTTTATGACTTCACACACCTCCACTCTGTGACTTCACACACCTCCATTCTATGACCTCACACACCCTCATTATGTGATTTCACACAACTCCATTCTATGACTTCACACAACCATTTTGACTTCACACACCTCCAATATATGACTTCAAACACCTCCATTCTGTGACTTCACACACGTCCATTCTATGACTTCATACCGTCCATTCTGTGACGTCACACACCTCCATTCTATGACTTCACACACTTCAATTCTATGACTTCACACACCTCCATTCTGTGACTTCACACACCTCCATTCTGACTTCACACACCTCCATTTTGTGACGTCACACACCTCCATTCTGTGACTTCCCACACCTCCATTCTGTGACTTCACACACCACCATTCTGACTTCACACACCTCCATTCTATGACTTCACACACCTCCATTCTATGAGTTCACACACCTCCATTCTATGACTTCACAACCTCCATTCTGACTTCACACACCTCCATTCTACGACTTCACAGACCTCGAATATGTGACTTAACTCACCTCCACTCTATGACGTCACATTCCTCCATTCTATGACTTCCCATATCTCCTTTCTATGACTTCACCCACCTCCATTTTATGACTTCACACACCTCCATTCTGTGACTTCACACACCCTCATTCTGTGATTTCACACAACTCCATTCTATGACTTCACACATCCATTTTGATTTCACACACCTCCAATATATGACTTCAAACACCTCAATTCTGTGACTTCACACACGTCCATTCTATGACTTCATACCGTCCATTCTGTGACTTCACACACCTCCATTCTGTGACTTCACACACTTCAATTCTATGACTTCACACACCTCCATTCTGTGACTTCACACACCTCCATTCTGTGACTTCACACACCCTCATTCTGTGATTTCACACACCTCCATTCTATGACTTCACACATCCATTTTGACTTCACACACCTCCATTCTATGATTTCACAAACCTTCATTCTATCACTTCACCCACCTCCATTCTATGACTTCACACCTCCATTCTGCCTTCACACACATTCATTCTGTGACTTCACACACCTCCATTATATGACTTCACACACCTCCGTTCTATGACTTCACACACCTCCATTCTATGACTTCACACACCTCCATTCTGTGACTTCACACACCTCCATTCTATGACTTCACACATCTTCATTCTTACTTCACAAACATACATTCTATGACTTCACACACCTCCATTCTATGACTTCACACACATACATTCTTGACTTCACACACCTCCATTCTGAGTTCACACACCTCCATTCTGTATACTTCACACACTTACATTTGTGACTTCTAACACCAACTTTTTGATTTCACACATCTCCATTCTGTGATTTCACACACCTGCATTCTGTGACTTCACACACCTCCATCTGTTACTTCACACACCTCCATTCTGTGACTTCACACACCTCCCTTCCGTGACTTCACCCACCTCCATTTTATGACTTCACACACCTCTCTTCTATGACATCACACACCTCCATTATATGACTTCACACACTTCCATTCTATGACTTCACACATCTCCACTCTATGACTTCACACACCTCCATGCTATGAGTTCACACACCTCCATTCTTTGACTTCACACACCTCCATTTTGACTTCACACACCTACATTCTGTGACTACACACCTCCATTTGTGACTTCACACACCTCCATTTTGACATCACACACTTCCATTCTGGGACTTCACACACCTCCATTCTGTGACTTCACACACCACCATTGTTTGACTTCACACACCTCCATTCTTTGACTTCACACACCTCCATTCCAAGACTTCACTCACCTCCATTCTATGAGTTCAGACACATCCATTCTATGAGTTCACATACCACAATTTTGTCTTCACACACCTCCATTCTATGACTTCACACACCTTCATTCTTAATTCAGAAACATCCATTCTTTGACTTCACACACCTCCATTCTATGACTTCAAAAACCTCCATTCTGTGACTTCACACATCTCCATTCTGAGTTCACACACCTCCATTCGGTGACTTCACACACCTCCATTCTGACTTCACACACCTCCATTCTATGACTTCACACTCTTACATTCTGTGACTACACACACCTCCATTCTGTGACTTCACACACCTCCATTCTGTGACTTCACACACCTTCATTCTATGACTTCACACACCTCCATTCTATGACTTCACCCACCTCTATTCTATGATTTCACACATCCATTTTGATTTCACACACATAAAATATATGACTTCAAACACCTCAATTCTGTGACTTCACACACCTCCATTCCATGACTGCATACCCGTCCATTCTGTGCCTTCACACACCTCCATTCTATGACTTCACACACCTCCATTCTGTGACTTCACCGACCTCTATTCTGTGACTTCACACACCTCCGTTGTCCGACTTCACACCCCTCCAATTTGACTTCACGTATCTCCATTCTATGACTTCACAAACCTCCATTCTGGGACTTCACACACCTCCATTCCGTGACTTCACACACCTCCATTCTGTGACTTCACACACCTCCATTCTATGACTTCACACACCTCCATTTTATGACGTCACACAACTCCATTTTGACTTCACACGCCTCCATTTTGTGACTTCACACACCTCCCTTTCTTTGTCTTCACACACCTCCATTCTATGACTTCACACACCATCATTCTGTGACTTCACACACCTCCATTCTATGACTTCACACACTTCCATTCTATGATTTCACATACGTCCATGCTATGACTTCACACACCTCCATTCTGTGACTTGACACACCTCCATTCTGATGTCACACACCTCCATTCTGCGACTTCACAAACCTCCATTCTATGATTTCACACACCTCCATTCTATGACTTCACACACCTCCGTTTTATGACGTCACACACCTCCATTTTGACTTCTCACACCTCCATTGTGTGACTTCACACACCTCCATTCTAGGACTTCACACACTTCCTTTGTGACGTCACACACCTCCATTCTATGAGTTCACACACCTCCATTCTCTGAATTCATACCCGTCCATTCTGTGACTTCACACACCTCCATTCTATGACTTCACACACCTCCATTCTGACTTCACTCACCTCCACTCTATGACTTCACACTCCTCCATTCTATGACTTCCCACATCTCCTTTCTATGACTTCACTCACCTCCATTTTATGACTTCACACAACTCCACTCTGGGACTTCACACACCTCCATTCTATGACCTCACACACTCTCATTCTGTGATTTCACACAACTCCATTCTATGACTTCACACAACCATTTTGACTTCACACACCTCCAATATATGACTTCAAACACCTCCATTCTGTGACTTCACACACGTCCATTCTATGACTTCATACCGTCCATTCTGTGACTTCACACACCTCCATTCTATGACTTCACACACTTCAATTCTATGACTTCACACCTCCATTCTGTGACTTCACACACCTCCATTGTGACTTCACACACCTCCATTTTGTGACGTCACACACCTCCATTTTGTGACGTCACACACCTCCATTCTGTGACTTCCCACACCTCCATTCTGTGACTTCACACACCTCCATTCTGACTTCACACACCTCCATTCTATGACTTCACACACCTCCATTCTATGAGTTCACACACCTCCATTCTATGCCTTCACAACCTCCATTCTGACTTCACTCACCTCCATTCTATGACTTCACAGACCTCGAATATGTGACTTCACTCACCTCCACTCTATGACTTCACATTCCTCCATTTATGACTTCCCATATCTCCTTTCTATGACTTCACCCACCTCCATTTTATGACTTCACACACCTCCATTCTGTGACTTCACACACCCTCATTCTGTGATTTCACACACCTCCATTCTATGACTTCACACATCCATTTTGACTTCACACACCTCCATTCTATGATTTCACACACCTTCATTCTATCACTTCACCCACCTCCATTCTATGACTTCACACCTCCATTCTGCCTTCACACACATTCATTCTGTGACTTCACACACCTCCATTATATGACTTCACACACCTCCGTTCTATGACTTCACACACCTCCATTCTATGACTTCACACACCTCCATTCTATGACTTCACACACCTAAATTCTTGACTTCACACACCTCCATTCTGTGTTCACACACCTCCATTCTGTGACTTCACACACTTACATTTGTGACTTCTAACACCAACTTTTTGATTTCACACATCTCCATTCTGTGATTTCACACACCTGCATTCTGTGACTTCACACACCTCCATCTGTTACTTCACACACCTCCATTCTGTGACTTCACACACCTCCCTTCCGTGACTTCACCCACCTCCATTTTATGACTTCATACACCTCTATTCTATGACATCACACACCTCCATTATATGACTTCACACACTTCCATTCTATGACTTCACACATCTCCACTCTATGACTTCACACACCTCCATGCTATGAGTTCACACACCTCCATTCTTTGACTTCACACACCTCCATTTTGACTTCACACACCTCCATTCTGTGACTACACACCTCCATTTGTGACTTCACACACCTCCGTTTTGACTTCACACACTTCCATTCTGGGACTTCACACACCTCCATTCTGTGACTTCACACACCACCATTGTTTGACTTCACACACCTCCATTCTTTGACTTCACACACCTCCATTCCAAGACTTCACACACCTTCATTCTTAATTCAGAAACATCCATTCTATGACTTCACACACCTCCATTCTATGACTTCAAAAACCTTCATTCTGTGACTTCACACATCTCCATTCTGAGTTCACACACCTCCATTCGGTGACTTCACACACCTCCATTCTGACTTCACACACCTCCATTCTATGACTTCACACACTTCCATTCTATGACTACACACACCTCCATTCTGTGACTTCACACACCTCCATTCTGTGACTTCACACACCTTCATTCTATGACTTCACACACCTCCATTCTATGACTTCACCCACCTCTATTCTATGATTTCACACATCCATTTTGATTTCACACACATAAAATATATGACTTCAAACACCTCAATTCTGTGACTTCACACACGTCCATTCCATGACTTCATACCCGTCCATTCTGTGCCTTCACACACCTCCATTCTATGACTTCACACACCTCCATTCTGTGACTTCACCGACCTCTATTCTGTGACGTCACACACCTCCATTGTCCGACTTCACACCCCTCCAATTTGACTTCACGTATCTCCATTCTATGACTTCACAAACCTCCATTCTGTGACTTCACACACCTCCATTCCGTGACTTCACACACCTCCATTCTGTGACTTCACACACCTCCATTCTATGACTTCACACACCTCCATTTTATGACGTCACACAACTCCATTTTGACTTCACACGCCTCCATTTTGTGACTTCACACACCGCCCTTCTGTGTCTTCACACACATCCATTCTATGACTTCACACACCACCATTTTGTGACTTCCCACACCTTCATTCTATGACTTCACACACCTCCATTCTATGACTTCACACACCTCTATTCTATGATTTCACACATCCATTTTGATTTCACACATCCATTTTGATTTCACACACATAAAATATATGACTTCAAACACCTCAATTCTGTGACTTCACACACCTCCATTCCATGACTTCATACCCGTCCATTCTGTGCCTTCATACACCTCCATTCTATGACTTCACACACCTCCATTCTGTGACTTCACCGACCTCCATTCTATGACTTCACACACCTAAATTCTGTGACTTCACCGACCTCTATTCTGTGACTTCACACAGCTCCATTCTCCGAATTCACACCCCTCCAATTTGACTTCACGTAACTCCATTCTATGACTTCACAAACATCCATTCTTTGACTTCACACACCTCCATTCCGTGACTTCACACACCTCCATTCTGTGACTTCCAAAACCTCCATTCTATGACTTCACACACCTCCATTTTATGACGTCACACAACTCCATTTTGACTTCACACGCCTCCATTTTGTGACTTCACACACCTCCCTTCTGTGTCTTCACACACCTCCATTCTATGACTTCACACACCATCATTCTGTGACTTCACACACCTCCATTCTATGACTTCACACACTTCCATTCTATGATTTAACATACGTCCATGCTATGACTTCACACACCTCCATTCTGTGACTTGACACACCTCCATTCTGATTTCACACACCTCCATTCTGCGACTTCACAAACCTCCATTCTATGATTTCACACACCTCCATTCTATGACTTCACACACCTCCGTTTTATGACGTCACATACCTCCATTTTGACTTCTCACACCTCCATTGTGTGACTTCACTCACCTCCATTCTATGACTTCACACACTTCCTTTGTGACGTCACACACCTCCATTCTATGAGTTCACACACCTCCATTCCATGACTTCCCACATCTCCTTTCTATGACTTCACCCACCTCCATTTTATGACTTCACACACCTCCACTCTGTGACTTCACACACCTCCATTCTATGACCTCACACACCCTCATTCTGTGATTTCACACACCACCATTCTATGACTTCACACAACCATTTTGATTTCACACACCTCCAATATATGACTTCAAACACCACCATTCTGTGACTTCACACACGTCCATTCTATGACTTCATACCGTCCATTCTGTGACATCACACCCCTCCATTCTATGACTTCACACACTTCCATTCTATGACTTCACACACCTCCATTCTGTGACTTCACACACCTCCATTTTGTGACGTCACACACCTCCATTTTGTGACGTCACACACCTCCATTCTGTGACTTCCCACACCTCCATTCTGTGACTTCACACACCTCCATTCTGACTTCACACACCTCCATTCTATGACTTCACACACCTCCATTCTATGAGTTCACACACCTCCATTCTATGACTTCACACACCTCCATTCTGACTTCACACACCTGCATTCTATGACTTCATAGACCTCGAATATGTGACTTCACTCACCTCCACTCTATGACTTCACATTCCTCCATTCTATGACTTCCCATATCTCCTTTCTATGATTTCACCCACCTCCATTTTATGATTTCACACACCTCCATTCTGTGACTTCACACACCCTCATTCTGTGATTTCACACACCTCCATTCTATGACTTCACACATCCATTTTGACTTCACACACCTCCAATATATGACTTCAAACACCTCAATTCTGTGACGTCACACACGTCCATTCTATGACTTCATACCGTCCATTCTGTGACTTCACACACTTCAATTCTATGACTTCACACACCCCCATTCTGTGACTTCACACACCTCCATTCTGTGACTTCACACACCCTCATTCTGTGATTTCACACACCTCCATTCTATGACTTCACATATCCATTTTGACTTCACACACCTCCATTCTATGATTTCACACACCTTCATTCTATCACTTCACCCACCTCCATTCTATGACTTCACACCTCCATTCTGCCTTCACACACATTCATTCTGTGACTTCACACACCTCCATTATATGACTTCACACACCTCCGTTCTATGACTTCACACACCTCCATTCTATGACTTCACACACCTCCATTCTGTGACTTCACACACCTCCATTCTATGACTTCACACATCTTCATTCTTACTTCACAGACATACATTCTATGACTTCACACACCTCCATTCTCTGACTTCACACACCTACATTCTTGACTTCACACACCTCCATTCTTTGTTCACACACCTCAATTCTGTGACTTCACACACCTCCATTCTGACTTCACACACGTCCATTCTATGACTTCACACAACTCCATTCTATGACTTCACACAACTCCATTCTTTGACTTCACACACCTAAATTCTGAGTTGACACACCTCCATTCTTTGACTTCACACACCTAAATTCTGAGTTGACACACCTCCATTCTTTGACTTCACACACCTCCATTCTGACTTCACACAGCTCTATTCTATGACTTCACACACCTCCATTCTGTGACTTCACACACCTCCATGTTATGACTTCACACACCTCCATTCTATGACTTCACACACCTAAATTCTTGACTTCACACACCTCCATTCTGTGTTCACACACCTCCATTCTGTGACTTCACACACTTACATTTGTGACTTCTAACACCAACTTTTTGATTTCACACATCTCCATTCTGTGATTTCACACACCTGCATTCTGTGACTTCACACACCTCCATCTGTTACTTCACACACCTCCATTCTGTGACTTCACACACCTCCCTTCCGTGACTTCACCCACCTCCATTTTATGACTTCATACACCTCTATTCTATGACATCACACACCTCCATTATATGACTTCACACACTTCCATTCTATGACTTCACACATCTCCACTCTATGACTTCACACACCTCCATGCTATGAGTTCACACACCTCCATTCTTTGACTTCACACACCTCCATTTTGACTTCACACACCTCCATTCTGTGACTACACACCTGCATTTGTGACTTCACACACCTCCGTTTTGACTTCACACACTTCCATTCTGGGACTTCACACACCACCATTGTTTGACTTCACACACCTCCATTCTTTGACTTCACACACCTCCATTCCAAGACTTCACACACCTTCATTCTTAATTCAGAAACATCCATTCTATGACTTCACACACCTCCATTCTATGACTTCAAAAACCTTCATTCTGTGACTTCACATATCTCCATTCTGAGTTCACACACCTCCATTCGGTGACTTCACACACCTCCATTCTGTGACTTCACACACCTCCATTCTGTGACTTCACACACCTTCATTCTATGACTTCACACACCTCCATTCTATGTCTTCACCCACCTCTATTCTATGATTTCACACATCCATTTTGATTTCACACACATAAAATATATGACTTCAAACACCTCAATTCTGTGACTTCACACACGTCCATTCCATGACTTCATACCCGTCCATTCTGTGCCTTCACACACCTCCATTCTATGACTTCACACACCTCCATTCTGTGACTTCACCGACCTCTATTCTGTGACGTCACACACCTCCATTGTCCGACTTCACACCCCTCCAATTTGACTTCACGTATCTCCATTCTATGACTTCACAAACCTCCATTCTGTGACTTCACACACCTCCATTCCGTGACTTCACACACCTCCATTCTGTGACTTCACACACCTCCATTCTATGACTTCACACACCTCCATTTTATGACGTCACACAACTCCATTTTGACTTCACACGCCTCCATTTTGTGACTTCACACACCGCCCTTCTGTGTCTTCACACACCTCCATTCTATGACTTCACACACCACCATTTTGTGACTTCCCACACCTTCATTCTATGATTTCACACACCTCCATTCTATGACTTCACACACCTCTATTCTATGATTTCACACATCCATTTTGATTTCACACATCCATTTTGATTTCACACACATAAAATATATGACTTCAAACACCTCAATTCTGTGACTTCACACACCTCCATTCCATGACTTCATACCCGTCCATTCTGTGCCTTCATACACCTCCATTCTATGACTTCACACACCTCCATTCTGTGACTTCACCGACCTCCATTCTATGACTTCACACACCTAAATTCTGTGACTTCACCGACCTCTATTCTGTGACTTCACACAGCTCCATTCTCCGAATTCACACCCCTCCAATTTGACTTCACGTAACTCCATTCTATGACTTCACAAACCTCCATTCTTTGACTTCACACACCTCCATTCCGTGACTTCACACACCTCCATTCTGTGACTTCCAAAACCTCCATTCTATGACTTCACACACCTCCACTTTATGACGTCACACAACTCCATTTTGACTTCACACGCCTCCATTTTGTGACTTTACACACCTCCCTTCTGTGTCTTCACACACCTCCATT
Source organism: Megascapheus bottae (assembly GCF_031878675.1). Taxonomy (NCBI): domain Eukaryota; kingdom Metazoa; phylum Chordata; class Mammalia; order Rodentia; family Geomyidae; genus Megascapheus; species Megascapheus bottae. Next base: position 6,037 of record NW_028327359.1, on the reverse strand, counting down.
CTATGACTTCACACACCATCATTCTGTGACTTCACACACCTCCATTCTATGACTTCACACACTTCCATTCTATGATTTAACATACGTCCATGCTATGACTTCACACACCTCCATTCTGTGACTTGACACACCTCCATTCTGATTTCACACACCTCCATTCTGCGACTTCACAAACCTCCATTCTATGATTTCACACACCTCCATTCTATGACTTCACACACCTCCGTTTTATGACGTCACATACCTCCATTTTGACTTCTCACACCTCCATTGTGTGACTTCACTCACCTCCATTCTATGACTTCACACACTTCCTTTGTGACGTCACACACCTCCATTCTATGAGTTCACACACCTCCATTCCATGACTTCCCACATCTCCTTTCTATGACTTCACCCACCTCCATTTTATGACTTCACACACCTCCACTCTGTGACTTCACACACCTCCATTCTATGACCTCACACACCCTCATTCTGTGATTTCACACACCACCATTCTATGACTTCACACAACCATTTTGATTTCACACACCTCCAATATATGACTTCAAACACCACCATTCTGTGACTTCACACACGTCCATTCTATGACTTCATACCGTCCATTCTGTGACATCACACCCCTCCATTCTATGACTTCACACACTTCCATTCTATGACTTCACACACCTCCATTCTGTGACTTCACACACCTCCATTTTGTGACGTCACACACCTCCATTTTGTGACGTCACACACCTCCATTCTGTGACTTCCCACACCTCCATTCTGTGACTTCACACACCTCCATTCTGACTTCACACACCTCCATTCTATGACTTCACACACCTCCATTCTATGAGTTCACACACCTCCATTCTATGACTTCACACACCTCCATTCTGACTTCACACACCTGCATTCTATGACTTCATAGACCTCGAATATGTGACTTCACTCACCTCCACTCTATGACTTCACATTCCTCCATTCTATGACTTCCCATATCTCCTTTCTATGATTTCACCCACCTCCATTTTATGATTTCACACACCTCCATTCTGTGACTTCACACACCCTCATTCTGTGATTTCACACACCTCCATTCTATGACTTCACACATCCATTTTGACTTCACACACCTCCAATATATGACTTCAAACACCTCAATTCTGTGACGTCACACACGTCCATTCTATGACTTCATACCGTCCATTCTGTGACTTCACACACTTCAATTCTATGACTTCACACACCCCCATTCTGTGACTTCACACACCTCCATTCTGTGACTTCACACACCCTCATTCTGTGATTTCACACACCTCCATTCTATGACTTCACATATCCATTTTGACTTCACACACCTCCATTCTATGATTTCACACACCTTCATTCTATCACTTCACCCACCTCCATTCTATGACTTCACACCTCCATTCTGCCTTCACACACATTCATTCTGTGACTTCACACACCTCCATTATATGACTTCACACACCCTCCGTTCTATGACTTCACACACCTCCATTCTATGACTTCACACACCTCCATTCTGTGACTTCACACACCTCCATTCTATGACTTCACACATCTTCATTCTTACTTCACAGACATACATTCTATGACTTCACACACCTCCATTCTCTGACTTCACACACCTACATTCTTGACTTCACACACCTCCATTCTTTGTTCACACACCTCAATTCTGTGACTTCACACACCTCCATTCTGACTTCACACACGTCCATTCTATGACTTCACACAACTCCATTCTATGACTTCACACAACTCCATTCTTTGACTTCACACACCTAAATTCTGAGTTGACACACCTCCATTCTTTGACTTCACACACCTAAATTCTGAGTTGACACACCTCCATTCTTTGACTTCACACACCTCCATTCTGACTTCACACAGCTCTATTCTATGACTTCACACACCTCCATTCTGTGACTTCACACACCTCCATGTTATGACTTCACACACCTCCATTCTATGACTTCACACACCTAAATTCTTGACTTCACACACCTCCATTCTGTGTTCACACACCTCCATTCTGTGACTTCACACACTTACATTTGTGACTTCTAACACCAACTTTTTGATTTCACACATCTCCATTCTGTGATTTCACACACCTGCATTCTGTGACTTCACACACCTCCATCTGTTACTTCACACACCTCCATTCTGTGACTTCACACACCTCCCTTCCGTGACTTCACCCACCTCCATTTTATGACTTCATACACCTCTATTCTATGACATCACACACCTCCATTATATGACTTCACACACTTCCATTCTATGACTTCACACATCTCCACTCTATGACTTCACACACCTCCATGCTATGAGTTCACACACCTCCATTCTTTGACTTCACACACCTCCATTTTGACTTCACACACCTCCATTCTGTGACTACACACCTGCATTTGTGACTTCACACACCTCCGTTTTGACTTCACACACTTCCATTCTGGGACTTCACACACCACCATTGTTTGACTTCACACACCTCCATTCTTTGACTTCACACACCTCCATTCCAAGACTTCACACACTTTCATTCTTAATTCAGAAACATCCATTCTATGACTTCACACACCTCCATTCTATGACTTCAAAAACCTTCATTCTGTGACTTCACATATCTCCATTCTGAGTTCACACACCTCCATTCGGTGACTTCACACACCTCCATTCTGACTTCACACACCTCCATTCTATGTCTTCACCCACCTCTATTCTATGATTTCACACATCCATTTTGATTTCACACACATAAAATATATGACTTCAAACACCTCAATTCTGTGACTTCACACACGTCCATTCCATGACTTCATACCCGTCCATTCTGTGCCTTCACACACCTCCATTCTATGACTTCACACACCTCCATTCTGTGACTTCACCGACCTCTATTCTGTGACGTCACACACCTCCATTGTCCGACTTCACACCCCTCCAATTTGACTTCACGTATCTCCATTCTATGACTTCACAAACCTCCATTCTGTGACTTCACACACCTCCATTCCGTGACTTCACACACCTCCATTCTGTGACTTCACACACCTCCATTCTATGACTTCACACACCTCCATTTTATGACGTCACACAACTCCATTTTGACTTCACACGCCTCCATTTTGTGACTTCACACACCTCCCTTCTGTGTCTTCACACACCTCCATTCTATGACTTCACACACCACCATTTTGTGACTTCCCACACCTTCATTCTATGACTTCACACACCTCCATTCTATGACTTCACACACCTCTATTCTATGATTTCACACATCCATTTTGATTTCACACATCCATTTTGATTTCACACACATAAAATATATGACTTCAAACACCTCAATTCTGTGACTTCACACACCTCCATTCCATGACTTCATACCCGTCCATTCTATGCCTTCACACACCTCCATTCTATGACTTCACACACCTCCATTCTGTGACTTCACCGACCTCCATTCTATGACTTCACACACCTAAATTCTGTGATTTCACCGACCTCTATTCTGTGACTTCACACAGCTCCATTCTCCGAATTCACACCCCTCCAATTTGACTTCACGTAACTCCATTCTATGACTTCACAAACCTCCATTCTCTGACTTCACACACCTCCATTCCGTGACTTCACACACCTCCATTCTGTGACTTCCAAAACCTCCATTCTATGACTTCACACACCTCCATTTTATGACGTCACACAACTCCATTTTGACTTCACACGCCTCCATTTTGTGACTTCACACACCTCCCTTCTGTGTCTTCACACACCTCCATTCTATGACTTCACACACCATCATTCTGTGACTTCACACACCTCCATTCTATGACTTCACACACTTCCATTCTATGATTTAACATACGTCCATGCTATGACTTCACACACCTCCATTCTGTGACTTGACACACCTCCATTCTGATTTCACACACCTCCATTCTGCGACTTCACAAACCTCCATTCTATGATTTCACACACCTCCATTCTATGACTTCACACACCTCCGTTTTATGACGTCACATACCTCCATTTTGACTTCTCACACCTCCATTGTGTGACTTCACTCACCTCCATTCTATGACTTCACACACTTCCTTTGTGACGTCACACACCTCCATTCTATGAGTTCACACACCTCCATTCTATGACTTCCCACATCTCCTTTCTATGACTTCACCCACCTCCATTTTATGACTTCACACACCTCCACTCTGTGACTTCACACACCTCCATTCTATGACCTCACACACCCTCATTCTGTGATTTCACACACCTCCATTCTATGACTTCACACAACCATTTTGATTTCACACACCTCCAATATATGACTTCAAACACCACCATTCTGTGACTTCACACACGTCCATTCTATGACTTCATACCGTCCATTCTGTGACTTCACACACCTCCATTCTATGACTTCACACACTTCCATTCTATGACTTCACACACCTCCATTCTGTGACTTCACACACCTCCATTTTGTGACGTCACACACCTCCATTTTGTGACATCACACACCTCCATTCTGTGACTTCCCACACCTCCATTCTGTGACTTCACACACCTCCATTCTGACTTCACACACCTCCATTCTATGACTTCACACACCTCCATTCTATGAGTTCACACACCTCCATTCTATGACTTCACACACCTCCATTCTGACTTCACACACCTGCATTCTATGACATCATAGACCTCGAATATGTGACTTCACTCACCTCCACTCTATGACTTCACATTCCTCCATTCTATGACTTCCCATATCTCCTTTCTATGATTTCACCCACCTCCATTTTATGATTTCACACACCTCCATTCTGTGACTTCACACACCCTCATTCTGTGATTTCACACACCTCCATTCTATGACTTCACACATCCATTTTGACTTCACACACCTCCAATATATGACTTCAAACACCTCAATTCTGTGACTTCACACACGTCCATTCTATGACTTCATACCGTCCATTCTGTGACTTCACACACTTCAATTCTATGACTTCACACACCCCCATTCTGTGACTTCACACACCTCCATTCTGTGACTTCACACACCCTCATTCTATGATTTCACACACCTCCATTCTATGACTTCACACATCCATTTTGACTTCACACACCTCCATTCTATGATTTCACACACCTTCATTCTATCACTTCACCCACCTCCATTCTATGACTTCACACCTCCATTCTGCCTTCACACACATTCATTCTGTGACTTCACACACCTCCATTATATGACTTCACACACCTCCGTTCTATGACTTCACACACCTCCATTCTATGACTTCACACTCCTCCATTCTGTGACTTCACACACCTCCATTCTATGACTTCACACATCTTCATTCTTACTTCACAGACATACATTCTATGACTTCACACACCTCCATTCTCTGACTTCACACACCTACATTCTTGACTTCACACACCTCCATTCTTTGTTCACACACCTCAATTCTGTGACTTCACACACCTCCATTCTGACTTCACACACGTCCATTCTATGACTTCACACAACTCCATTCTATGACTTCACACACCTCCATTCTTTGACTTCACACACCTAAATTCTGAGTTGACACACCTCCATTCTGTGACTTCACACACCCCTCATTCTGTGATTTCACACACCTCCATTCTAAGACTTCACACATCCATTTTGACTTCACACACCTCCAATATATGACTTCAAACACCTCAATTCTGTGACTTCACACACGTCCATTCTATGACTTCATACCGTCCATTCTGTGACTTCACACACTTCAATTCTATGACTTCACACACCCCCATTCTGTGACTTCACACACCTCCATTCTGTGACTTCACACACCCTCATGTCTATGATTTCACACACCTCCATTCTATGACTTCACACATCCATTTTGACTTCACACACCTCCATTCTATGATTTCACACACCTTCATTCTATCACTTCACCCACCTCCATTCTATGACTTCACACCTCCATTCTGCCTTCACACACATTCATTA
>NW_028327358.1:0-107321 GCF_031878675.1 Megascapheus bottae | reverse complement strand
TCACTATTGCTTGGCAGCTCATAGAGGCTCTGGTACTAAGGTTGTTCCCAACTGTCTCTTCTTAGGAGCACATTACCACTTTCCTGAATCCTGAAGCCATTCACTGGACCACAGCTAGCAAAGCCAGCTGGTTCTGAGAGGGCAGGTGTACCTCACCTGTCCTTGTCATCTGTTGCAATCTACTGCTTTTCCCATCAAAAGAATACACTCTCATTATGCTCTCCCAGAATATTCTGGAATTTGAGTTCAATAAGATGGTGCTGATAACATGGTTCTGAATGAATTGCCTGGATACCCTGACATTCATTCAAGTATGGTTGAGCATCTACTTAAGTCGACACTGTGCTGAGCACATATTGGGGATTGGTGGAACATAGACTGGGAAGTATCTCCATCGGGGAAATGAGAGATGCAGCCATGCCAGCGGAGAAGCACAGAGCTGTGTGTCAGATATATTGCAGCATGGAAGAATACTTGATCTCAGCCGAGGTAGCAAGACAGAAACTGGCCATGATGGGGAAAGGAATGAGGTTTGGAGACAGTCTAACAAACGCCTGAGTTCCTGCCCTGGAAACAAATAAACATGAGGCAATGAACATTTCCAAAGCTATTTCTTTCCTTTTCTAGAAACAAAATGAAAACTGCTAAGATAGACTTCATAAGGCTTATTTTGATTAGGGGAGAAAAAAAATCTGACCCATTTATAAGTATTGGATCTGTTTTTACTGTCCCTTCGGAAGTACTTTCCAGTCTACTCAGAGTTGCTTTCTTTTCTTTTTTTTGTTGTTTATGGGCACAGATGAAGAATGGAGCTCATAGGAAGTACAAGGGAATGAATTTGGCCTTGAGCTTTTAGGTCAAGTCATGGAGGATCTTCAGTACAAAGTCAAGGATATCTACACGGAATGACAGAGAAAGAGAGTTTTGCTCAGCCATCAGCCACTAGCACATTTTGAAGGAGTTGTGTGAGCAGGCTGGTGAGGGAAGCTATGGTCTCCTGGACTGAGTGTTGAATGACAGTACCATCCCCACGAGAATCTCAAGCAGATGTAACACAGAGGCCCAGGAAGTCTACCTTTTGATTGAGTATGATCTGAAAGGAAAAGACTGAAGAGTGATAGACAAAGACTATTGGTTATTTCTTTCCTTGCTAATTTTGACACTCTTCCCCACTCCATGAACATTTGCTTTATTTTATTCATCCATTTTGTTAAGAGCTGGAGGACAGACTGGAGCATCAGAGAGAGAACAGCTGGGTGGTGTAGGCCTGTCTAAATCCTGTGGGGGCCAAGGTTATGGTGTTTGCAGTGAAGCCTAGGTGCTCCATCTGGGAGCTGAAAACACCCTCTCTAATTACCCAGGTTGAGTAGGCCCCACCACAGACACACCCTATCCTATCACCATCTCACCTCACTCATCTTTACAGTTAAGAGAACTGCCTCCATGACAGAGCCTAGGGACTGTTAATGATGCCACAGCCACTCTTCCGGGTGGCTTTCCATATTTAAGTTATGTCACTGGAACTTTTTATTTCGTTGTAACTTCTAGGGTGGTGTTATTTTTTTTTCTGTAAAGATTCTTGTTCCATCCACTTGTAAGGGCCTATGAATAATGAATTTTTCCACAAAGAGTTCAGGAGCTTCCCTTTTGAGGACCTTTGCTTTTTCTGTCTGGAAGACCCTTCTTTTTTGCCTCTCTAGTCCCTTAAGATTCATTCAATTGCTTTATAAATGGCTTTCCAAGATCTTCTGAGGTTGAATTGAGAAGCAGCTAAAAACATCCATATACCTGTTGGTCTAGAAGAAGCTTGATTGCTAAACTCAGAGCCTTCAAAATCTCCTGCAAAGAAACACACTTGATGGAAGACAAAAGGGATTCCAGTTGAAGATACTATGTCTTGTCCGCCCAAAAGTCGCAGATAAAACTTTGAGTAGGAATCACAATTCGGGTGTTAAAGAAAAGGGGGGTATATAATTATGGATGACACGGAGAGCCTGAGAAAGCTTGGGTGACCTGATGTTCTTGTAAGCCAGTATGAGCACATGGTTAGAGCAGAGGAGTCAGACTTCATCTCAGAATGGGGGGGGAAGGATTTTGGAACAATGTCTCTTACCACTTCTGAATAATCACTGACATGTTGCTTACAATGGGGGAGGATTTCCTGTCCCTAGACATGCTTGGATAAACAAGAGTAGAAAGAATACAAAACTAAATAACAAATTAAGTTACCAGTGTTCTTTCAGATCCTTCTTTCATCCTATAGCAGGGATAGATTATCTACAGTAATGCTTATTAACTAGCAGTGTAGGATTTGGCTGAATGTAGCTTTCTCCTTTATCCAGTGAGAAAGAAATTTAGTTGCATACAATTTGGTATAATTTCAATTTCATGGAATATAAACCAGAGTTGAAGTAGGGAAGATTTAGTGTAATTGAAACTTTCATGGCGAGAGGAAAGGGAGAGAAAACCAGAACTTTCAAGGGTGCTGAAAACAGGGCTGACTTAGAGAAGGGTATGCGGGGAGATTCGGATACTGCTGTTATTGTTTCGGAATGGGGTAGAGATCTGATCAAGACTCTAGACTGAGAGAGAGGGTCCAGAGTCGAGACAAAGTGTGGCTGATGATTGAGGCAAAGATAGGCAGCTAGAGAAAATATAAAGGTTGGGTCACAGGTGGAGAAGGAAAACAGACAATAAATACAGAGACTGAAGCTATTTGAGGTGATGAGATCTCTCCACAGGCCACCAACTGCAGGAACCAAGAACAGACCCTCCTTCCAGGAATGGGATTTTCTAGAAGTCTACTTTGTTCAGATTAAAATGTTTGTACCTGCTCAGATAAATAGGGCAAAAGAATCTGAAGCCTGGAGCTCTAATTCTCTGTGAATGTATCTGGAGGTGGGAGAGAAATGACTACCTTCTGCCTTTTCCTTTAGGACATTAATAAAGAAGAACATCCCTTCAACACTGTCCCCATTTGAGTTTCATCTTGGAGCTTCTTGGCTAGCAGCAGGATGGTCATTTTTTTCTTTGTAATCAGTAGGACTGTGAGCTTTTTCTCCTATGGAGACATCAAGAGGCTTATGATGATTTGACTATAATTATAAATCATAATCAATTATATATTAAGATGATTATGATGTAATATATCATCTATAATGTAACAATTATTATTATTATTGGCCAGTCTTGGGGCTTGAACTCAGGGCCTGGGCGCTGTCCTTGGGCTTTTTCAAGGCTAGTACTCTGCCACCTGAGCCACAGCACCAATTATGGCTTTATTTGTGTATGTGGTAGCCAGGAATTAAATCCAGGGCTTCATGCCTATTAGGCAAGCACTCTACCACTAGGCCTTGCTCCTGGACCCAACAATTATGAATTATATGTAAGTATTATAATCCAAAGGCTTATTGTAATCAGTTCTTTCAAGGAGCCCACTCCAGGACTTGCCTCAGTTCTGGCCAAGGTGGAGTTTGCATTTGGCTAGGATAGGAATCACCAGTAGTAGAATACTAGGACTCTTGGCCTTTGAGTGCAACATGACAAACGAATGGAAAACAGCATCCATTCTGTGCTTGGCTGAGTTAAGTCTTCTGTAGACTGCTTTCTTGGCATCTGGGAAGGCTCAGCACTAGCATTGTTTGCTGCCTCTTGTTTGTTTCCATCTTAGGGTATAACTCTATCAAATTATTTCTCACACATCTCACCATGAAGTGGATCCTGTTCTTCTTTCTCCCATCATTGTTTATGCCATCCCTACCCCTTCTGCCATCCATTTCTCCCCAACCTTCTAGTCTCCATTTGTATCTCTAGGATACCATCTGTCTAGAGAAATGGATCCATTTCTTTCTCCCAGTAAAGAATTAAAAGGCAGGAAAAGGTTTCCAGTAAACTGTTTACAGTAAACAAAATTAATGTATCAAAGGAAAGCCATGAAAATATCTGGAGAAGAGCCCAAAGAGGAGTCTAATGGAGTCCTCTTGGAGTGTGGTTGTTATAGTCTGAAGTTTCTGGCCTATCTCCTGCCTGGGTTTTACACTGATCACTTGATGGCTTGTGCACAACTTGCCCCAGAATTTTCCATCAATTGACCCAGGACATTATGGGAAGTGGGAACTCACTACAGCATTAGGGGAAGAAGAAACCCTTGAGTAGGAGCCTAAGGTATTATGAGAACAAGTAATGCCATGATGGAGCACATGTTATGAGCCACATGTTATATCTTCCACTTTTTACCCTTCTCTACCTAACTATTCCACTGTTTTTGTCTCAGCTCCGCTCCTGCTGACAATACCTCCTCTAGGAGGCTCAGGGCCAGCCCCCAGACTATGCTTTCCAGGGCAGCAAAGATCACAGGCCTATCTTAAGTACCAGCTCATGGCGAGGAAGCCAGCCAGTTGGCTCTCATCCAACTGAGATCCGTTAAAGGGTTGAGAATAAAACTTTGATGAAGTAAGCAAAATGATATCTCCTATTAATCATGCCAATTTCTTCACAGAGCCATAAAAGTTAGAAAATATCAAAAGATACCACCATGTGGTTACAATCTGCATATGATTTGTCCTTGGTTAAAATTATTGCCCCTCCCTGATTTCCTTCTCATTCATTCACAACTTTTGATCTCCATCCCTCATGACTTGAATCAGAAGTATCAGTTGTATCAGCCTCTCTTCATATTGCTATGTGGCCACTTTATCCTGGGCATCCTGCCCATGTGGGCACTCTGAGTCTACTTATAGGCTTCACCCTTAGGCCCTGACCTTTATTAAGACTGACCTACGATGATCTAATTTGTTTTAGATGCAGTTATCAGGCTTAGCATTCAGGAATCCTAGCTGACTTGGGGAGCAGGTTGCCCAAGCTTGTATGTATCCATGGAGATCTGTCACTCAGCCCAACACGATCAAAATGGCTACAGCTTAGAACATGCAACTCAGATACCAGAGATGATGAATTCATTCTGCAATTAGCACCCAGAATAAGACTTTATTTATTTTATTCCTTCTCCAAATAGGAAAGTGATTGTTTGCATAATTCTGCCTTGCCATTAACGAATGACAAATGCAGTATCTAATTGTGCTTGCATTTGGTGAACAAGTGAAATTAATTGTCCTTGCAAAGACTGTCTCCTGAGGAGTTGGAGAAGAGCAGGAATGCGTGCATGCCTAGGTAAACCCCCTGACAATGTAGAACTCTATACTCACATCGCCCCCAAGCTTGAATGGGTGATTATGACATGTTTAGTCAACCTAGAATTGGGAGAGATTCATTGGAAGCCACATTTCTATTGGCCTTTGCCGCCAGAGCTCTAGACCTTTTGTCTGGAGATAGGATCCCTATAGGCATGGCCTGAGTCAAGGGCTTTTGCACAAATGGTTTATTGAACAGATGGGGAAATTTCTAGAGAAGCAGAATGAGGAAAATAGGTGACAGGGGAAAAGTATCAAGCAAGAAGGTGATCTCAGTCTGAAACTAGCTCTAGGCCAATCCCAGGAGAGTTTGCAGTGAAATCAGCCCCGCCTCCTGCTAATCCTGTGCTTAGGTGGGACCCAGCCCTCAGCACTCCATTGAGCTTCAATTGCCTACTAGACCACTGGTTACTTTTTGTGGAAGAGATGCAGGTGACATTTCTAAGGGTAATCGCTCCCCTCTTCTCTACCTTAGCAGCCAATATTCTGAAAAGGAGGAGGAATAAACAGTCCCACCTCTGGCTTTTTTTTTATTTTTTTGGTGATTAATTGGAGCTACGAGTCTTACAAGCTTTCTCGCCTGGGCTGGCTTTGAACTGTAACAGGATTATAGGTGTGAGCCACCAGTACCTGACTTATGAAACATATTTTAATTTTCTTGCTTGGCTATTTTCTTAGATATCTCCCATCACCACTAGGAGCAAGGAGTTCTCCAGAGTGACACAGACAATGAGTGTCATTGTTGCCAGTGTCCTTCTGTAACAACCTTCCTGCATCCAGCCCTTCCTGCAAAGGGCTGTCTCAGGTTGAAGTTGTCATTGCTCATGATTTTGGAAAAACAAGTGAGAACATGGGGAGGGTGGAAAGAAGAAAATAACATGTAGATATTAAATACAGGGTCAATTGAAAGCCCTAATGCATTTTATCACTGGCTTGTAGCCACAGCTCTCATGTGTGTCTTGCCCAGGGGTAAATACCAGCATTAGCTCTCCCAAATTCATAAAACTTTTACTGGGAGTACATTTCTTCCCTCTCCCCTCTCCCTGTCTTCTGAGCAATTTCCTAATATGCAGTAATGCAAACCAGCAGCATTGAGGCTGATGGGCGCTCTCTTATCTCTTGTGAAACAGCTGTAAAGCCATTGATAGTGCAATGAACACGAACCTAGAAACGAGCTCTAAAAAATAATTTTCAATAAACGCCGATGGAATATATTAGCATGTTAGGCAGAATGAGTCTCTGAATGTCTATGTCTCATGCCCAGGGTTTGTCCTACATTTATCTCCTCCTGGGAAAAAGGATCTAGTGTGTCTTTGATTACAATTTTCATTAATAATGAATGAACCTCCCAGTGCCATACAATGGGTGTGTAACAGGCAAGTAATCCATTTGTCTCTGCTATGGATGCACTTATGTAGCACTTTAAAAAAAAGTCGACAGTATTCACTCTTGACTTGCCTTTCAGTGTATGGGACAGATTATATGACTCCACAAAATGTTGCTTCTGTGATCTGGAATAATCCTTAACTCCTGAGAGCCCTTTTTCTCATCTTTAAAATGAGGCTAATGAATTACAACTGATTTTGTAAAATGTCTTCTTGGTCAATCTGTGAAATCTGTGTAATGGTTTCTGGAATATTCTCAGGTGTCCCATGAGATACAACCTATAATCTCTTATAATCCATCACTCTCTATAATAGGACCTCATCATTTGTCTTTCTTCCACTTATAAGCCGTATTTCTCATTGTTTGATCTCTAACATACATTTCCTGAGTACCTAGTTGGAGGTTGGGTTTCTAGTTAAGAAAGATGCAGTCTGCATCCTGGATACAGGGAAGAACAAACTAACTTATGAATCAGGAAAGAGATACAGGGAGATCATCACATTCACATGTCCTACAGGAAATATGATAGAATAAACATGAAGGATGTGGCAACTGAACTGAGAAAAGTAAGATTAGAATGAGAAGAAAGTCAATGGTGGAAAGAGAAAAAAATACGTTTTAATATAAATGACATTTTACAAATGGATTTATCAACTAGGATAAGAGTGATCAGGATCAAATTTGTAGTGCTAAAAATTTCTAATTATCTCTGTTGGACGAAAGTATGGATTGAAATATTGGCGGCCAAGATGGAATAGTCAAAGGATAGGTAAAGAAGCTGAACTACAGGGTGAAATTCAAAATGAAGAATGAAGAAATAGAAGCAGAATTCTGTTGAATAAATGTTACAGAGGCAGAGGAAGAAGGGGTTAGGAACAATTTTAGTGCTTTATGTTTAGAAATGTGAGAAGATACTATTGTCTTCCCAGGATATGGGAAGAAGAGGGCTTGCTGTTGGCAATCTAAGTATAAACAATCTGCCTGTTGGCATCTTGAAGGTTCTTTGCTGTAAGCCTGTGAGAGAAAGAAGGCCTGATGGTGATGAGGCAGCTCCATCTCATCTCTAAGTGGATGAAATGAGATACAGGAGATGGAGAAGATTACAGAATTTGTAAGTAGGGATCAAAGATTAAAGGTAAATAAAACAGAATAGTATCAAACGGGCATCCGTGGGCAAAGCATTTTCCAGGAGATGGTGGTCTGAGGATTGGAGGTATCTAGCAAGATGGTAGACCATATTGACTCCTCACTGGCTAAGTTTTATTGAGAGGAGGGGCCAGCTAACTGTGAGCAGAAGAGCTTCAAAGAATTTGTGTGCCTCTCAGATTTCCCCAGATTGATGTTTCTAGACCCAAGAGACTATGTCCTAATGTTCTTTTGTACATCCCCCCCCATTTTAAATTTCTGATACTACAGTTTCTGGCTCTTCTTCTGAAGTATCTCCCTTTTTGAGGAGCAGTATTCTTTTAGTAAATTATTCCAGATGGAAATATAATAGGCTTAAAAAAGGAGGGGCTTGGTAATATCTTCAGCAATAGGGGCAAAATCATCATTGCTTTGTTTCTAATGAAAGTCTCTCTCACACACACACTCTTTTTCTTTTTCTTATTTGGCATCTGAGGCTCATTTTGTTGCCTTCTAGTCCTTGACTTGTCTGTATTCCATTTCCTCACAGTACCCTTGTATCTCTGAAATGGTAAAGATGGGATAAACCAAGTTAAAAAGTTTTCAGAGACTTTTTTAATATTGTTATTCATCCTAAGTTTCTAAGATGGGGCTATAGAGTTCATTCTTTCCTAAATATATTTTAAAATCTCAAAGTACTTACTAAAAAAAAGATGAGAGGGGCATTGAGAGTGGCCTAGTGGTAGAGTGCCTGCCTAGCATGCATGAAATCTTGGGGTTCCATTCTTCAGTACCACATACACAAAGCCAGAAGTGGTATGTGACTTAAGTGGTAGAGGGTTAGCCTTGAGAAGGCCCAGGAACAGTGCTCAGGCCCTGAGTTCAAACCCCAGGACCGACAAAGAAAAAAAGATTAGAAAACCAATTTAATAAAGTAATTTGAAAAATCTTATTTTCCTTACACTTTTAAGGGAAACAAAGTCTCTATTCCTTATGATACAACTTTGACAGTATTCCTCACTGTAAGCCAAAACAGTAGATTGTATTGTTTGCATGAAAAACAAAAAGCCAAAATGTTCCTGTGTGTGTGTGTATGTGTGTGTGTGAGTGTGTTAGTGTGAGAATGTGAGTGTGTGAATGTGAGTGTGAGAGTGTGTGAATGTGAGTGTGTGAATGTGAGTGTGTATATGTGTGTGAGTGCGTTTGAGTGTGTGTATGTGTGTGAGAGTGTGAATGTGTGTGAGTGTGTATGTGTGTGAGTGTGAGTGTGTATGTGTGTGAGTGAGTGTGTGTATGTGTGTGAGTGTGTGTGTGTGTGAGTGTGAGTTTGTGTGTGTATGTGTGAGTGTGAGTATGTGTGTGAGTGTGTCTGTGTGTGTGAGTGTGTGTATGTGTGTGTGAATGTGAGTGTGTGTGTGAGTTTGAGTGTGTGTGTGTGCTGGTGCTAGGCTTGAACTCAAGGACTCAGGACCTTGTTCTCTTGTTTGTCTTTTTTACTCAAATGTGAAACTCTTTCATTTCTTTGGTCTCAGCTTTTGAGTCATTTATTGGAGGTAAGAGACTCTCTGCTTTGTCTGCCTGGGCTAACTTCAAACCGGGATCCTCAGATGCCAGCCTCCTAAGTAGCTAGGATTACAGGCATGAGCTAATATCTTTGAAGGCTTCAGGAGTAAACTAGGATAAGAGATCTTCTCTTTTAGCAGTCTGTTACTACATGAAGCAGATGTATTTTGTCTGGTGTGGGATACAGAACATGCCCCAGAGTCTCATCAGATCAGTGTGGGAGATAGGAACCAAAGCCCTCGTCCTTGACAGTCTAACCCAGTCATTGACACAGCTAAAATCCTACGTCCTCTGACTCCACACAGGACTCCAATGCCACAGGGTAGGGTCCTGAATCAAAATGAAGTTTCAGGAGGCCTCTATGAATGTGAGTCAGGGCTGTGGTGGGGAGGGCAGAGGGGATGAGTGTGGAGGATGAGGGCAGGGACTTAAGAAAGTGTGGACATTGCTTCTTTGGATACGTTTGTGTCTTACCTTATCTAGTCTGCTCATCCATTTCAGGAACCATTTGTCTTTTGGGCCTGTCCCTGTGACCCCAGAGGGGTTCTTTGAGCCTGTCCAGATTCCAGGTTTCTCCTCACACATGTGCCCTGGGCTTTGTGATGGCTAGTGACTAAGCAAAGCAATGCTGTCTGTAAAAACATCTGCATGGGGCTTGACACCCAGGAATCTTTAAACACACAAAAAAGCATCTGTATTTCACTATGCATCTTCTCAATTGCTACTGGACATGTTCAGCTTGGTGAGGGCCACGTGCTTGCTTGATGCTGGGGCAGAGGAGTCTTGTAAACAACCATGTTTCACCTCCTGGTGATGCCAACAGATTCTAATTTGCTCCTGGTGATGCCAACAGATTCTAACTTGAGCCATGTTTTCCAGACACTCAACTCAGCTAGTGCAAGTCCACCATTACTCACTGTTGACTCTTCTGTGTGCTGAGATCTAGATCTTTCAGATCACAGTCCCTTATCACAACTTAGATTCTGGACTTACTGCAATGTTCACGAACTAGTGAGGGCTATCAATGCCACTTTTGCTTGTCATCATGTAGAGTCTGAAAATTAGTGTCATTCTCAAAGAAGGATGAATGGCTTGACTATCCTGGCTGAAGTTTCGAATGCCATCTGCCCAGAAGCAGTGGCAAGTTTTGTAGCCATCCCTGAGGCCTTTGTCAACATTTGCAGACTTGGCTGTGCGTCTTTGGGGATTGACTATCCTTTCCGGGCTTCCTTGTCATGATTTCTGAAATCAGAGGATTTTATAGCATTTCCAGTCTTATTTTTAAGTCTAACATCTTGTGAACTTACATGAGCAACCTGGCTGTAACATTGGGCCTACCTAGTACTTTGTGTAACACATCTCAGAAATGATCTCTTGACTCAGCCAACCAAGAAAAGAAGTCTTTGGTACTGGAAAATTAAAATAAAATACATGCCCATAGAGCCTCACTCAGGGGTAGAAACCACACACACGCAGACACACACACACACACACACACACACACACACACACACACACACACACACACACACACACATGGCCTCCTCCTATTGCTTACATGCAGATAGAGTCTGCCTTTTTTTTGTGGATCAATTGTTAGCTTGGTCTCCACTTCAGGCCAGGAAGTGCTCCGCTGAAGCTGCTTTGCCCACCTTGGGATCCAACGGTGAGCCTGACAGGCTGTGGGATGTGTGAACTTGATGCCCTCACACGGCTGGTGCAGGTTAGCAGGCATGTTTCCCTTGGAGATGGGGCGGACTCAGCTGGTACAGCAATGTGTGGGCTCTGCATGGTTGTTTTTGCCTGGGACTTAGGAAAGTGTGGAAGGATGCTCGCTCACCTGCTGAGAGTCCAGGATCCGAGTGTCATAGAAAAGTAGTGGGATGGTGAGGTGCATTTCCTAGAGAACAGAGACAGGAACAGAACTTACCTGAACCATTCCTCAGAGTCACATCTATAGCCATGCCGTTCAGACAGGCTGAACTCATCAGTTTATCCACTCACAATATCTTTTGTGGATCAAATACTCTAGACCAAGAATTGGATGGTTCTTCAGAAGCAGGGAGACCTATTGAGTGTCTTGAGTCTCCAATGCTAAAACACTGTGAACAGTGCATGCTGGGAGTCATTTTGCCTGAGCTCGCATCCTAAGATCCAAAACTGAATCGTTATGTGACTTTGGGCAAATTAATTAGTCTTCTAGCTCTAGATTGCTTTTCTGTAGATTAAAAATAATAGGCCCTACTTATAACCTTTGTTGTGTGAGTACTTAGAGCAATGCTCTATTAGAAAAAAAGCAAGCCAAAGAAGTGTGTGTGTGTGTGTGTGTGTGTGTGTGTGTGTGTGTGACTCTGGTAAAAGAAATACATGTTATATGTTAGATGATATCACTGACTTACTTATCAGCCATGGGAAAATGCTGGGGAAGAAGTCCAGAAGTACAGCCCATAAAATATAGTCAGGCTTCCCAGTGCCAAGTGTGGGTACTGATTTACATCTGAGACCTTTGAAGTGATAGGAGTAGGACATGAAAATCAAGTCTACTTTTCTGCTACTGAAGACACTCTACTCCTCACTGTTTTGGTCTTTTTGTCTGTTCATTTCTCTTTAGAGCCTTTTCTGCATTTTCCCAAGGTAAACCAGTAATATTGACATTGGTGGAGTTGGGATACCTGAGAAATACTGTGTGATCATTGCTGTTTGGATATGAAATGTTGAAATAAGAGTCAGAAGAGCCATGTCCTAGTGGCTTACTTTTGTAATCCTAACTATTCAGGAGGTTGAGACCTGAAGATCACAGTTCAAAGCCATCCCAGGCAGGAAAGCCCATGAGACTCTTAATTAACCATCAAAAAAACCAAAGTGGAGCTGTGGATCAAGTGGTAGACTGCCAGCCTTGTGCAAAAAAGCTCAGGGATAAGGCCCAGGCCCCGAGTTCAAGCCCCAGGACCAGCACATACTCAACACACACACACACACACACACACACACACACACACACACACACACACACACACACACACACAAGAAAAGTCTAATCCTTGGTTCTAGGCTGTAGCAGAATATTGATGCCCACATCCAAGGTAAAATTTACAGAAAAGGAGCCAGCTTTGATAGGCAAAATAAAATCCCATGGGACCAAGTAGTGTTGGATGCCATTAGGTATCTAGGTAAATTCCTAACATGTTAAGGTGCTTAGGTGAATGTGGTCAGAGTAACCTGAGGCCATACCCATTTGTACTATTTGAAATCAGGACACATTCTTGGAACAGCAAAGGATGGACTCTTGAATCATGGATCTTGAATACTGGATCTGGGTTTCTTCACCTATAAAATAATATATGTCTTTCTTGGCATGTAGATATTCCTTGATATATGATAGAATCATATCATACTCACTCATCATAGGATTAAAAATATTCTGAGTTTTAATATGTAAACATATTGCTGGGAGCTGGTGTCTCATGCTTATAATCCTAGAATGTCAGGAGACTAAGATCTGAGGATGGTGATTTGAAGTCTGCTTGGACAAGAAAGTCCATAATACTTATTTCTAACTGACCACCAGAAAGTTGGATGTGAGGTTATACTTTAAATGTTAGAGTGCTAGCCTTGAATGAAAAAGCTAACAGTCATTGCCTGAGGACCCGAGTTCAAGCCCTAGTATCAGCAAATACACACACATACCCAACACACACACACACACACAAACACATACACTCACTCACTCACATACATCCTTAGCCTGGATTAAGAACAAAATTTAAATTTCAATGGACTACATATCTTCCCCCATCATTGTAAAGTCAACAGATTGCAAGTTGAACTATAGTAAGTCAGGGACCATCTGTATTCTGAAATTTTACTGCAGAATAAATACCTATTAAATATTAGCTACTCCCCAGGCTGTATCATGGGAATATTTAGAAGAGTGATGTTCTAATTATTTACAAAATAAGTAGGTTATCAGGCAATTTGTTTATGTAATTTCTGTACTGAGGATTGGAAGGTCTTTGCCAAGATCAGAGCTCTGACCTCCAAGGGTGAGCTGAGCTCTCTCTCAGAGCCCACCACCAGCAGAGATTCTGATTTTGCCTGACAATGCCCCTCCCTTCCTGAGATAGCATGGAGATACATGTTTATGTATTTCCAGCCATTACCCCCAGAGCTCAGATTTTCCTGTCCTTGGTGTCACTTTAATTAATACACTCCTGTGTGCTGGGTGACAAAATTAGGTTGCAGGGGTGGCAGGCATTTATATCATGAAGGAAGAGAAAAAGGTGTTTTGCACCATTTTCCTTTTTGAGCTCTGCTATTAATCTTTGAAATCAATACTCCTTTATTTTTGGCTCAAGAAGATGGAGTTGGGGTGGAATCAGACTGTCAAGCAATCTGAGGCCACATCTGCATAAGTAATAGAGATGGTTGGTTCTGTTCACTCTAGGTGAAAATAGGCGTCCCTGGCCAGATGTGGTAGGACCGGCCTTTGTGATTCTCATGCCAACTTTCTGATATGTTTGATTTAGGTAAAGTGCCTGGAACCTGCTGGGACTAAGTTGTTATTCAATACCATCTGCACTTTCACTATAATTAATATCACAAGAATTAAGATCCCGTGCTTTCATTGCTGTGTTAACCCCTTAGGAGCCTGGGGGAAAGTAGAAGTGTAGACCAGGCTTCTTAGAGGACTTTGACTTTCTCCGCTGATGTCCTTTCTGGAATCTCTCCACGGTTGGCACCTGTCCACACGTACCCCTGGGGCTGTTGGACAGGAAACTGGACATTGTTGACCCCAAAGATAATTTGCTAAAATATCAGTCACTTCCACTTTCCTGATTCTTTAAACTGCCTCAAAACCCCCAATAACAGCACAAATAATAGCTGTGATGATGTTGATAATAGTGGTAAGTGTTGTTGGTTGAGAGATTACTACTCTTGTATTATATTGTACAATATCATGTGTCATGTATGTGTGTGTGTGTATGTGTATATGTGTTTATATCATCTGTCAGTATTTGTAAGGAAGTAGATCCAAGACTCTTGTCTTCAGTGAGTGTGAAAATCTAAAGATGCACATAACCTACCTTCATCCCCAGTACATTTTAAATCATCTCCACATGACTTATAACACCTAATGCACATGTCAGTACCATGTAGTTATTGTCTTATATTGTTTAGCAAATACTGACAGGAAAACTAAAGTAAGTACCATGCATGATCATTATAGCTACAGAGGATTTTTCCCTCAAATCTTTCTAACCTACAGTCGGTTGAACTCTTAGATGTGAAACTCATGGATTTGGAGTATCAACAATGTATGAGTATGAAAACATACACACTACCCTGTGTGCTGTGAGTGCTTTGCCTCTCATCTCTTCTCACTTCACATTCACAACAGCAAGAAGGAATAATTGTATGCAATTTTAATTAAATGACACTATAAAATGTTCTTATAGTTCACATAATGCTTTTGGTATTGTTGATCTTTAAAAATTAAATGGTCTTTTGTAATGGAAAAAAATGAGAATGCACAAACCATAATAAATAAACCACATCAGATAATTTTTATTCACTGAGCCATTGTTAATGATGAGGACTCTGAGGCAGAGAATCAGTTCCCATGGTTGGCATGTGGCTGGGCGCTGACTCAAATGTATGCGTGCTGGAGCAAAGTCATTGGCTTTTATTGACATATATCACTACATAACATAATTAGGTAGAAGTAGAAAGTCTTCAAGCAGATGAAAGACCTGTTGTGGCCTCCTGAGTTTCATTCCTTTGTAGAAAAATGAAATCTCAGATTCTACAATCATAGCCCCTGACATCTTTTTTTTTTTCTTTTAATCAGTTGTGGGGATTGAACTTTGTGCCTGGGCTCTATCCCTGAGTGCTTCAGCTCAAGGTTTAGTGCTCTACCATTGACACACAGTGCCACTTCCAGTTTTCTGCTGGTTAATTGGAGATAAGAGTCTTTAGTTCCCAGACTGGCTTTGAACCAAGATCCACAGAAGTCAGTGTCCCAGGTAGCTAGGATTACAGGAATGAGCCACTGCACTTGGCTCCTCTATGGTTCTTATGGCTGTGGTTTAGCTAAATCCTCAGTCAAGTTGGAGCTCTAACTTGGGCTCCCCTGCCCAGCTTAAGCTGGCTGGGACTGTGAAAATGATATATCACACAAGACATGAACATATTCAGATACCACAAAAGGTTATAAAAAGAACCAGAAACGTCAACTGTGAAGTCTGAATGGCAAGATTAGTGTTAAAGCTATATTCTATTTTTGAGGGAAGAGCTCTTAGGCAGACCTTGTTGTCTAGTCTCTGGTCTGGCTGTCATAAGCTATGAACAGGTCACTTCTTCCATATGACTACATTTGCTTCTCTTGGAGTGCATGGGACTCTTGACACACAGTAGCATGCTTTTCAATAGCATGCCTCCCTCAGCTGGAGGGCCTGAAGCGTGGAAACCAAGCCATCTCCTAAGGGGTAGTAGCCATGCGATTCTCAGGAGGTCCCTTTTGTCCTCCACTCTGCCTGCTGATGTGGCAGCATGTAAGGACTGAGCTGCTATTCTTTACCCCAAATTAACTGTTGAGGAGCGAGGAAGAAGTGAACCTGAGTTGGAGGAGAGTTTCTCCCTATTAGTCATAGGAGTGTCTCTTGACAATAAATTGGCTCACGTGTGCACTTATTTACTGGACACATTGGTTATTGGTATGGGTTAGTCATTGGGTATTTGAGTAACAATGCCCTAGGAGTGACATGATAACTATACTGGGAGTCATTCCACTCATTTATTTCATCATTCACACAGCTCTACATCATTAGAGATCATTGTCTCCTGTGCATTTGGCATTGTGTTAGATCTTGGAAATTGAAAGATGAACCAGGACCCATGGCCTTTACCTTCACAGATTAGCAGTTTGAAATTCAGAGCAGTATGAGAGTCAGTTTGTACTGTTCAGAAAGATAGTGGGTGCTGTGACTGAGAACTGAAGGACATAGGATGGCTGGAACAGTAGAAATGGATTTTCCCATAGCTCTAGATGCTGAAAGTCTGACATCAAAGATATTGTCTGGTTCCTTCTGAAGGCTGTTTGGGAAAATCTGTCCTCTGCTTCTCCTTGTCCATGTTTGGCATTTCTTGCCTTATACATTTATTACCCTGAGCTGGCCCTTCAACTTCACATTATGCTCATATAGCATTCTAAGTATCTGCATCCCAATTGTATTGTTTTCATTTAAAACAAGTACATCAGTTGTATTGAAATCAGGGCCACCCTGATGAATGTGGACTTTTGAAGACCCTGTCTGCAAAATAACATCACAGTCTTCACAGGTGCCAGGGATTAGAACTCCAGCCTATGGATTTTGTGGAAGAAGTAGTTCAATCCCCAAATGAGGATGGGTGTGCATTTAGTGGCAGCTTGCACATAGTGATCTGTAGCCAGTCTCTCAAGTATAAGGAGTGACGGTATCATTCATATGTGTTTCCCTGTGGCAGATGGGAGGGGCCAGCCATGAGGGCCATGGCCTTGGGAAAGCCTTTGTTTGGCCAGAGTATTAAGTAGAGGGGAGATGCCAGAAGAGTAAGGTAAAGGTCTTGTATGGCCCAGGGAGCTGTGTTTGGAGTGGTCACATTCTCCTGTTGGGAGTAGACAGCCGTGGAAAGTTTATTCAAAAGCAGCGTAGTCAGAATTCCTCAGCACCTCCCATAGAGCCCTGGTCACACTGGTGTTGCAGGCCACAGTGACACATCCCATGTGGAGAGAGTCTGTACTTCTCTTGAAAAGAAACTTCCACTCCACCACAAGTTCACTGCCAGCTCTCCCTGCTCAAAGCCTTTGAACCTTGGGCTCACTCTGGGTTTGCGGTTTTTATATGTTCATTATTTCTCATCCAAGCACTGTAGGGCAATGTTATGTCACTATGAGGAGGCACTGTATTATGTCCCTGTCACAGTCACCTGAAATGATGCCTCTGGAGATGGTGGATATTTTTTCTCTTTTCTCCTTTCCTTTGTTTCCCTTTCCATTTCCCTTCCCTTTCCTCTTGCGCCTTTTCCTTTTCCTTTCCTTTCTATCTCTTCCCTTCTCTT
This sequence comes from Megascapheus bottae, assembly GCF_031878675.1. NCBI lineage: Eukaryota > Metazoa > Chordata > Mammalia > Rodentia > Geomyidae > Megascapheus > Megascapheus bottae. The sequence continues at coordinate 89,961 of NW_028327358.1, read as the reverse complement.
TTAGTGCCACTACTGGTGTGCTTGAATTCAGGGTCTGGGCACTGTCCCTTAGCTTTTTCACTCAAGGCTTGTGCTCTACTATTTAAGCAACAGCTCTACTTGTAACTTCTTGTGGTGAATGGAAAAGAAAAGTCTCACAGGCTTTCTGCTTTGCTTGGCTTTGAACCTTGGACCTCAGTTTTCTGAGTAGCTAAGATTACAGGCAGGAAACACCCCTGGCCAGCATAGAGATAGTGAATTTTCTTCACTCGTGTGTGTGTGTGTGTGTGTGTGTGTGTGTGTTGTGTGTGTGGCTGTGACCTTGGTGTGACTTGGAGATGAGCTTCCAAGCTCCTCAGTTGTGAGGAAGCAGCTGGCAGTGCTCTAACAGGGCAACGTTCTTGGTGTCTGGATAAACTGTTTATTGTTTAATTATCCGAAGGCTGGATGTTTTGGTTTTTGTTGTTGTTGCTGTTTGAGATCCTCCCCCTGGTAACTGATTCCCAATAGGCTACAAAATGAGATTTCAGTTTTCAGAGAAAAAAAGCTCATGATGTTTCTTGTTAGAAGACAGAATCCTAAACAAGATCCTGCCAGCTCAGACCACAGAACACTGAAATATCACAGCAGGAAAGAGATGATGGATCGTCAGATCCAGGGTTTGCCATTGCACATGGTGGCAGAGCCAGACAGGGAATCTATGGCTCCATGGTAGTGTGGTCTCATTCTCTCATTCTGTCATTGGGAAACCTGCAGATTAGCACCATAGTTATCACTCACAATATGTTTCTTACTGGCACAATTCGCCGTGCCTTGTCTAAACTCATGAATGATCCCTGAATCCTCCAATAACCCCTGTGGCACATATGAGGACACTAATACATTGGGAGGTAGCTTCCACAAGGCTGCAGAGCTAGCAAGTGCCAGACTGAGGTCCCAAACCACAGAAGGACTTCTATGCGAAAGTCTGTACCTCTGTGACACTCCCCCAAATATCTGGGGCTCTTTCAGGCTAGCTGCATGGAGCGACGTCTGTCAGGATGGGGCCATATTAGTCCCTACTTTCCTTCTGTTTCTCAACAAGCTCAAAGAGAAAACCAGGTTTCATAGCCAACAAGACTGGTTTCTTTTCTCTTTCTTCCCCTTCCTTCCTTCCTTCCTTCCTTCCTTCCTTCCTTCCTTCCTATCTTCTTTCTTTTGCTGTAATTGGAGATAAGTGCCTCACAGACTTCCCTATCCAAGCCAGCTTCAAACTGCAATTTTCAGATCTCAGCCTCTTGAGTGACTAGTATAATAGGCTTGAGCCAGTGGCACCCTGCAAGCTAGTTTCTTTTTAAATTTAAATTTAAGACTTACTGGTACCTTTAAGTAGTTGTACAAAGGAGTGTCCTTAAACAAGCCAGTTTCTGAGTACAATGCATCTTTATCAATGTCACCCCTTCCTACCCTTAAACTCTGTGGTTCTATTTATACATATGTATATCGAATATAATGGCTTCCTTCCTTCATTTGTTCCTCCTTCTCTTTAGCCTCTCTGCCCCTCAACAAAGCTTTACAGCTTCTTGGTATGTATTTTGTTAAACTGATTTTTAGTTGTTAATCTTTATACTGTTGGAATCCTTCCGCATGTATATTATGCTTTGTAGTCTCAGGTACTCAAACTTTCAAGTTGAACAGATTCTTGGTGACTTGACTTAAGCTTTTATATCATGAGGAAAGTTGGGTCCTGGGACTGAAGACAGATAACCACCTGTGGGGTAGCTGCGGGAATGCGGAAAAGTGGAGCTATTCCCAGCTCTGGGTAGGATTGATGATGCCTAAATATCAGGGCTTCCCAGTGTATGTTGTCAATAATCTTTCCATGGTGGTTTATCTAGGTCCAGAGATGGGTAGGATTTGTTTTTCTAGTATTGGGACTTGAAATCAGGGTCTGTGCACTGTCCCTTGGCTTTTTCCCACCAAGACTGATGCTCTACCACTTGAGCCACAGCTCTACTTTCATCTTTTTGGTGGCTGTCTGGAGATAAGGATCTCACAGACTTGATCCTTAGAGCTTGGCCTTCTGAGTAGCTAGGATTACTAGTGTCTTATTTTCCTGGGTGTTCTATTTCTACTGGACACTGGCAGAGTTATCCTCAGTGGCTTTCCTAAACCCTAAGAAGTTAATGGGATGAATAATTATCCCAGAAAATGAGAAACAGGCCCATGCTCCATCCTGCCAGTATATGGCTGCAGCTGTAGACTGTGCTGTTCTAACAGGCGCTGGCAGATGCCAGTGAGGCCTGCCTAAGATATTCAGACAGCCCATGGTATTGGCTGGATACAGTGCCAGGAGAGGGCTGACTGGCTTGTAGGGCTCCTGATGGTGGTCTGGTTGGCACCTGGCATTGCTCATGTTGCCCAAAGACATTTTGTCTGAGAGAAAATGGGCTGAAAGTCCCATAAAATGGACATCATCCCTCTTTGGAGCTGGTTTGAGATAATCTTTGACATAGCTCAGAGATACAGGTCTGAAAATGCTGGGTATTATATGAATAAGCCATGTCAACCTTTTTTTTTTCTCCTATGGGCCAGTTCCCAAATCTCCAAACTTCATGATCTATAAGGTAGAAATATTATCTTACCAGAGATCCCATCTATGGTGTAGCACTTTGCCCAAAGTTGGATTCCTTCTATCCTCTGGTTTCAAATGACACCTGTCAACAATAAACATACCTTCTTTTCCCAACTTTCTTTCCTAACCTTTCTATCATAGTTTTTGTTCTTGCTAAAGAGATTCAGAATGGCTAGCAATGCAGAGTTTCATATGTAATTAGCTAGTTGCTCATTGTTCAATAATAGGTTCTTGTATGCTAGAATCCCCTTCTCGCTGGCTTTGCCACAAGGGAAGGGACTCTGTGTGTTTTCTTGCACAGACAGTTTTATCAACCCAGAGTTGTGTAAAAACCTGAGCAGTTGGTTGTCTCTCAAGCTGTGAACCCTATTCCAGCTGCCTTGGCTTGTTTATCTGTCATAGGAATCGGCCTATACTTGGTTTCCCATCTCACACTAGGGAATCCCAAGCTGCTCCTGTATTCTAGAGTTTGTCATAGTGAATGACATCACTTAGTCTGGGTATCTGGACACTCCCCAGGCCATCAGGGCACACGCAGACATGCATATACCCAGGCTTAAACCTGTGCATGTGCACATAGCTAGATATGAATTTGTGCATGTGCATGTGTATACACACATATGCACTAAAGTATATGTTGGTTGGGTGCTGGTGGCTCACACCTATAATCCTAGCTACTCAGGAGGCTGAGATCTGAGGATTGTTATTTGAAGCCAGCCTGGGTGGTAAAGTCTGTGAGACTTGTTTTTGTTTTTGTTTTTTATGTGACAGTCCATAAGTCAGATAATGAATACATTTCTTGTTGAACAGTGTTAACCTCTCTCTCAATTTCTCCCAGTTGTTTTCCATCCCTCCCCATCCCTAAGTCAGATAAACTTACAAGACAGACTCTTATCTCACCCAAATAACTGGAAATGGAGTATGTGTGATTCAAGTGGTATAGCATCAACCATAAATAAAAAGGCTAATGGACGGCATCCAGGCCTTGAGCTCCAACAGACAGACAGGCAGACAGACAGACAAAAAACCCCATATGATTTGTTTTTTGTAGTGATCTCCCCACTTTCCAATGTGTAGGACAAGCCACTTGATCACCTCTAAGTTTTCTGACCCCTGATGGTTTAGAGAACACTGATGGTTTATCATAGTTTCAACATCACTGTGCTTTCATAGTTCCAGTATGACTATCCTCTAAGTGGTTATGGATAATTGTTTTATCGTGGTCTTATCCATTATTCTTATTTGCCTATCCTAACAAACCAACAGTAGTCCCAGAAGGTCTCACTGCCTCCCTCATGCACCTGTCTTTTGAAAATACTGTTACTCTGGTCCAGAATGTCTTTACTTTTTCTGCTATATGCATTCATTTTTGTACTGCATCCTCAGCTTTGACCTCATTTTTCTTATGTACCTTCTCTTTTCTCCTTTTGAGTCTACCCATAATGTATGTCCAAGCTGGGAAGTGTTCTATATCATGACCCTATGTCACTGTTTATAATTGTAGCAATGCCTTTTGTTGTGTGTACCAGCACTGGAGCTTGAGCTCAAGGCCTCGGCTCTGTCCCTTAGTTTTTTTCCACTCAAGGATAGCTCTCTACCATTTAAGTCACTGATCCACTCTTAGTTCTTTTCTGAGTAATTGGAAATAAGAATATCAGGGTTATCTTGCCCGGGATGGCTACCATCCTGAGTCTTGTATTTCAGGCTCCTGAGTGGTTAAGATTATAGGCATGAGCCTATAGGTGTCTGGGTTCATACAGCACATTTTGCATGATTTTTTAATTATCTATGTACTTATTAATCCTTCCCATATAACTTAGCTTCTTCCTGTAACTCTGGGATGAGCTAACATGTCTAACATGTCTATGTTTTTGTTTCAATCCTTCCTGGGCATGAAGACATCTTCTTAACTTGAGTCTCCTGTAACTGTCTATTTCTTAATCTCTCCAAGCCTCTGATCTGTGAAATGGGATGGGGAAGGTAATAATTTTTTGAAAGGCTTATTGCCAAGGTTAAATGAAGCAATGCAAATGAAGTGTAAGCATAGTCTGAGAGTTAGTAGTATTGTATCATTTTTTTTTCTGACATGTTAAATGACTGACAGGGAAGCAGACATAGTAGAGGGGCCCAGAAGGAAAATAGAGAAGGGACCTAATGGGGAGAAAAGAGCCTTGGACTCCTGGTGTTGCTCTGGAGTATGAAGGGAAGCAGGCTATGCCTAGGTGGAAAGAAGGCACCTTCACAGCCTCCAAGAGGGTAGCCACTCTGATTTGCATTTCAGCCACATTTATGACACTATCATAATGGATTAAGAGCCCCAGCACTGATATATTAAAGGTTAATGGTGCATCCTGCTTTTGTATTGATTTGTAGCAGCAAATATTTGTGGGTGTAGAGAGCTGAGAGCCAGCATGTTCTTGGCATGGAGGAACTGGTGGCTGGCAGGGCTGCTTGTGGAACACTCTCACTGAATGTCAGGGATGCAAGAGCCAAGGAAGCCAACAGCAGCTGCATCCTGGTGGGATGCTGTCAGCCAGTGGAGGCACATTTCCAAAAGTAAGCTGGATCTTGAAACTTCATCCCCCTGAAGGTGGATCCCATAAAGAAGCAGGCTAGATTCCCAGACTCCTTAGAGATCTCTTGTGTTCTCAGCTGTGACCTACAGCACTGTGTTCCTCCTCCTGGCCCAGAACCACAACTCTTGTATTCAAGCATTGCTATGACTGCGTGTCTCAGATTCTCTATCCATCCATGGTCCTGAAAGGAGACTGGACATCCCTAGAGGTATGCTTTTCCCAGTAGAATCCAAGCTTAGATGCTGAAAGGCAAGAAAAGGTTAATTTATTTACATTGAATGTTTGATGCATAGCACCCATGTTTATGACAATGTCATGTAGGGAACAAAATGTTTTGGTTTGGCTGGAACACTCCTATAGTGCCCCCAGATCCCTCATTCCTGATGAGAGTTGGGCAAAGTTGCAGACACTGGTGCTGTAACTACAAGAGGAGAAGTTACAGAGCACAGTCATGTGTCAGATTGGTTTATATTTATTTGATCAGCTACTTCAAAGAGAGTAGGAGGGGTTTATATCATAACAAAGGCCTCCCAGAGACTGTGACATTGGATCAGTCAAGATACAAGAGAGGGAGGCAATTGGAGATCTGAAGGAAGGGTAGACCAAGTAGACCAGAAGATGCCGCTATGAATATCTCAAATGAGGAAGATGTGGAGATGGGTGTGTGAGAGTAGAGGCACTAACACACTAGCATTCAGACCATTGAGACTTTCAAGGCCATGTAGGGAATTTTTTTATATTCCTTTGAGAGAGAAATTGTCTTGGGAGTATTTTAAACAGTGAGGTGGCCGAGTCAGGGGTTACATTCTAAAAGGATTGTTTGCTTGTTCCCCAGAGAATAGATTATATAAGAATTAAAAGTGGGGGCCGGGAGTTTGGCCTAGTGGTTAAAGTGCTTGCCTCGCATGCATGAAGACCCGGGTTCGATTCCTCGGTACCACATACCTTGAAAAAAGCCGGAAGTGGTGCTGAAGCTCAAGTGGTAGAGCTCTAGCCTTGAGAAAGTCCAAGGACAGTGCTCAGGCCCTGAGCTCAAGCCCAGGACTGGCAAAAAAAAAGAATTAAAAGTGGAAGCAAACTGTGTGCCTACAATCCTAATTACTAGGGAGGCTGCAATCTGAGAATCACAGTTCAAGGCCAACCTGGGTAGAAAGTCCATGAGACTCCAAACTAACCACGAAAAATAGTTGGAATTGGAGCGGTGGCTTAAAATGGTAGAGACCCACCCCTGTTCCTCCTCTAATTCTCCCAACTCAGTCAAACACTATTCTGTTCTTTGAGTTTCTGTGGCCAAAAACTTTAGAACTTCTGCCAATTCCCCTCTTTTTGCATGTCTCACAAAATTTTCATTGTATCTGATCTGTTGTACATCAGTCAAGAACCTAAGGGCTTCCTCTCTCCTTTACTGCTAATCATTCAGTTTCTCTCTGGATATTGAGAACACTTTCTCTAAAGATCTTCCTCTTTCCATTTCCTTTTGTCTTTGTACCAGGCTTGAGGCTTGAACTCAGGGCCAGGTGATATTTTTGAGCATTTTTGGTTAGCACCAGCACCTTTTATTTTTAAGGCAGAAGATGTATATGTTTTCAATCTGATGGAAATGATCTATAAAGAGAAGTCATTTCATTATATAGGAAATAGAAGTGACAACTAGAAGAGAAGTGTACTTTGCAAGAAATAGAGTTAGACATAAATAGGACCAGCAGCAGAACCTGTAGTTTAAAAGAAGGCTGGGTAGCTGGGTGCTTTTGGCTCATGCCTGTAATCCTAGCTACTCAAGAAGCTGAGGTCTGAGGATCACAGTTAGATGCCTGCTAGGGCAGGAAAGTCTGTGAGACTCTTATCTTCAATTGCCCACCAAAAAGCCAGTAGTGGTTCAATGGCTCAAGTGATAAAGTGCTAATTTTGAGTAAAAAGAAGCTCAGGGACAGTGCCCATGCTAAGAGTTCAAGTCTCAGGACAGGCAAATAAAATAACAAATAAAAATGAAGGCCAGGGCAGGTATACAATGGTTTTAGAATAACAAATTTACTTAAAAGGTACAGTTCTTTACTGATGACTTCTCCCTACTTGGGAAACAATAAGCAGAGTTAGAAGTTCATGAATTGCACAGTGAAATTTAGATTTCTAGTCAGTATCAAGAGTCCACTTGAAGCCAGTGAAGTTAGTGAGTCTAATATTAGAGCCATCAACAGCCTGACTCCATTTCCTGTCTCAGCCATATTCAGCTAGTCAGCTACAAAGACAGTGTTCATGTAAACCAGAGTTGATTGTGACAGAAAACATGAACTGAGCACCTGCTGCCTATCTGTCACACCATTTATAGGCGTACTGATCTGTTATGCCCTGAGGAGGTTATGTCTAAGTTGGGAATCTTGCTCTCTCTCCTCCCTTTCCTTGGCTCCCTCTTTCCCCTTTTCTTTTTCCTCTCTCTCTCTCTCTCTCTCTCTCTCTCTCTCTCTCTCTCTCTCTCTCTCTCCTCCTTTAGTATTTTTCTTCCTTTCTCTCTTATTCCTCTTTCACTTCTTTCTGTCTTCCTTTCCTTCCTGGGCATGGATCTAGTGGGCATAAATTCATTTCATCTCTAAGACCTTAGTGCTGAGCTGAGTCCTTGTAATGGGAAGATACTGAGCCTGAATGGAGATGGGAGGTAGGGGTTGTTGACAAAACAGGAGATCCTCAGGCTGGTAGTACCCCATGAGCAGAGCAGGCTATGAAAATGCAGGAGAAGGCAATAGGAGAGAACAGAAGTAATCATGTAGAGCCTCCTTTATAAGGGTAGTAGAGTCACCCGCATTGGACACCATTAATAGTGTAGATGTTGAGCTTCTGCTATATTCCAGGACCTTCACTGTGTACTTGGGCCACAGCTACCACACTTCCTTTAAGTGCTCTTCACAATATCCCTTACTAAGCTGTTCTCACTTCCAAGATGCAAGTGGAGTCCTCTCACAAAAAGAAAACACAGGAATCAGTTGCCCACTATGTAATGACTCATCTACCCTAGTCTGTCTTGAGGGCAATATACCAGGCTTGGTTGAATCCAGGAGGAAGAATCAGAAGCCAGGGAGCATTTGGTCTGCCCAGTGTAATAATTCCCAGAACGGATTTCTGGATGCTGGGGATGGTCTTGTAGCCTTTTGAGTCAGTCTGGGTGTGTCAGTCTGGTCACTGAAGATACAATTATCCCAGGTCCTGGCTTGCTCATTATATTTCCAGCTGGCAGGGCAGGTGGTTGAAGGTGCAAGGAAGGCAGGGGTCTTATTTTCCAGACAGATCTCAGCACACTGAATGACTGACCCAGATGCAGGTGAACACAGGGGAGAGAAGAGAACATGCTAAGTTCTCCAGACTCAGAATTGATACTTGGATGTCAAAGGAATTGTTAAAAATCACTCTGGGACCGGGAGTTTGGCCTGGTGATAGAGTGCTTGCCTAGCATGCACAAAGATCTGGGTTCGATTTCTTGGTACAACATACGTAGAAAAGCTGGATGTGGTGCTTTGTCTCAAGTGGTAGAGCTCTAGCCTTGAGGAAAGCCCAAGGACAGTGCTCAGGCCCTGAGTTCAAGGCCCAGGACTGGCAAAAAAAAATCATTCCACTCATTTGTGTTTACAGTAGCATAAAATGCAAATTGGGGAGCAACACATTTCTGAGAAGTAGGAGATTTGTAACTGTTGCCTGCTTCTTTGCCCTATTTTTTGCTTTTATATTTTATTTATATTATCCAGGGCTGTTTCTTGTAAAAATGGAAATAGATATGTACAAATGCTTTTAGATCTTTTCTTTTTTAAATTTCCATTTGCATTTTATTTAGGACATATTTTCATCTTGATAATACAATAGTACTCTCTAACATGAGAAAGAAAGCTTCTAAAACTCAGTGTATGCCTGAAATCCATATTTATCAAATGCTATATACCACTTTCCCGATGTATACCTACCTACATGTGATAAAGCCTCACTCATCAATTAGTCACAGTAAGAGATTTAAAATGATAATAGATACCAGGAGCCAGTGACTCACACTTATAATCCTTGGACAGGGTTCCCGAGGTGGTTTGTCCCTAAGTACAATTCAGGTCTGCAGTCACTCTGCTGACTTCAAGAATTCCCACCGACTCAGCTGTGGATACCAGGAGCTTAGTGCTTCAACTTCCTCCAGGCATTCTGGGAGGTTCTGAGGAAAGATTCTAGGACAGAAGCTGACAAGCAACTCCCCAGTAGCTTCCCACTGCCTTTTCTCCTGGGCTATTCTCAGGATTGTCCCTTAGGAGCTGAGCCTCTCATCTCCTTTTTGCCTAGAGGAAGAAAATGCACTGGAGCCAGAGGCCCTAGATGTGACTTTTAATGCCTGAAGCATTCATCTTAGCTGTAAAACAAAATCTCTTCCTCCATTTTCAATAATTCTTATCCTGCTCTGTTAATCTCCCTAGCATTTTCCTCACTTTATACGTGACATCCGAGGTTAGCAAGCCGTGTCCTCACAGGCCACTTACAACCGACCACCTGTTTTCCTGAAAGCTAAGACTGCATGCACCTCTTTGAACATTTTTTGCAGTGCTGAAAATCAGAAACAAAAATGAAAGACATATGACTGAGTGGCCGGTGGCCATCAGAGCCCACCTAAGCCCTGGGAAGTTCCTTTCCAGAAGGGTTGCTAACCCTCACATAACATATTATTGCTTTGCTGTGGGTGATGCTACCAGTCTCTCTCTCCACCTCTACTAAGTGAATGCTACATATGGTTCCTGCTCTCCTTCCCCTAGACCCAGAGCAGGGCTCAATACAAGCAGACATTCTAGAAATGATGGGTGTCCAACGATGAATGGATGAAAGGTAGAAGATACTAAGGAAGGCTTGTACTGCCTGGGAAAAGGTTCGGAGGTGGTATATATGGGAGAGCCATGGGGATGATGCCCAGAAGGGGTGGGACAGCGGGCAAGGAAGGAGTATATCCTGGTACTGAAGATTCTGGGCATCAGTAGAATCCTGGTCAGGCATCCTTGCTCAGCACCATCTCTCACTGATTCAAATGTGAGCCAGAATAGCAATACATTTGGAATGATAGCAGATACATCTGTGCATTGTCACAGATGGGGACAGTGTCCCCATATTTCCGGGTCTATGGGCTACTCCACTCATTTCCTTTCTTCTTCGAGGAGAATAACAGGACTTCGGGATTTAGATTTATCAGGCAGGGTATGACATCCTCACTGTGGTTGAAATCTGCTTTGCATATCCTGTATATTGATTCTTCTCTTGTTGCAAGTGTATTTATCTCCATTGCCAATGTAAATATTTCTGTTAACATGCAAAGATGGATTTATAAGGTCTGTATTCTTGATTTTTCTCATGCCACAAACACATTTATCTCTTTGTTAATGAAAATGAATCTAAGAAGTAGTGAGATTGATTTGGGGGGTAAAGGTGTGGGGAGGAAGGGGGTGAAGCCACACTGGGGTGATTGCCCTTGGTTAAGTCTGAAGGACACATTGTGAGACTCTGAACGGGGTGTGTGTGTGTGTGTGTGTGTGTGTGTGTGTGTGTGTGTGTGTGTGCGTGTGTTTGTATGTAGGGAGGAAACTGCTCTCAAGACTGTACAAAGTCCTTGTTCTTTTGTTTGCCAATCCTGGGTGTTGAACTCAAGGCCTGAGCACTGGCTTTGGGCTTTCTCAAGGCTAGAGCTCTAACAGTTGAGCCACAGTACCATTTCTGGCTTTTTTCTATGTATGTGGTACAGAGGAATCGAACCAGGGTCTTTCATGCATGCTAGGCCAACACTCTCTCATTAGGCTGAACTCCCGGCCCACAAAGTCCTTTTTCAAGACAGTGTTTTAGGCTCATAGAAAACCATGGAAGAAGAGATTGTGAAAGCTAGAGAAGGTCCTACCTGAGGTAGGAGACACAGGAAAGTAGTTCTCACTGTTCTAATCTCTGGATCAGCCAAGCACAGATGAATGGAAGAGAGGGATTCAACAAAAAGCTTGGAGGGGAGCATGGCCTTTGATATGGAAAGAGCTCCAAACAGAACACAATGCAGAAGTAATGTAAGAAGATACATAGTGAACTGAAATGGCAGAAAGCCACAAGGCACCCATGCTTACGCTAACACATGTTCCTGGCCAGTTCAAAACAGGTAGGCAGCCTAGGAATGATGCTGTGTGTGTGTGTGTGTGTGTGTGTGTGTGTGTGTGTGTGTGTGTGTGTGTGTGTTTGTACATGCACACTGGTCTTGGGGCTTTAATTCAGGGCCCAAGCACTGTCCCTGAGTTGTTTTTTTTTTTTTTTTGCTCAGGGCTAATGTTCTACCATGTTAGGTACAGCTCCACTTCTCTTTTGTTGTTGTTGTTTTGTTTGGGTGCTTAATTGGAGATAAGAGTCTTGTGAACTTTCCTGCCTAACCTGACTCCAAACTGTGGTCCTTGATTTTCAGCTTCCTGAGTCACTGGGATTACAGACATAAGCTGCTGATACCTGGCTAGAGAATTGTTTCTGCTGCCTCTTGGAGGCAGTTTCTTGGGTGTTTGGGTGTCTGTATGCTCACCCTTGGTCATTACATTAGATACCAGTGCTGTTGGTAAGACCATAGACAAGTTGTTGGTAAGAAACATTTGCCCAGATCCAGCCAGGGAGACAGATTGGTTCTGATCATACAATCCTGGAAGCTGAAACACAATATTTACCCACATCTTTCTCCACTCAGGTTTTTACCACCCCAGTGTCTAGCCTTTAATACCTTCTTGTGGACTCATTCAACCTCCTTCACATGCTGATTGGAAGTCTAATAGGAGAGCTGGCTCTCCTTAAAATCTGACTGTGGGCTAGGTATATATATTTGATCTCAATCTTCCCCAGTTCTATGAGAACAATGAATTATAAGGCCTTGGAGATGATCAAGACTGCAGCTCCAAGGGCCATTGTGAGAGATACTGGGCTACTCAAGCAAGTTAAAGCATTCAAAGGAAGGAGCCACGTCTAGGGCTCCCATGTCTTTTTAACAGGTAACCATAGCCCTGCACGGGCATCCCAGAGGATCATATCTCACATAGCAGGACCTTCTCAGGTAAACAGTGCTCTCCCTGAATACCCTACCTCTTGGTTCTCTAAATACCTGCTTTCACCCATCCTACAGATTTGATATATTCATGGCTTTCTTATTCAGAAGACTTTCATCAGCCCTCGCCCATGTGATTCTGGGCTCCCTCATATGGACCTGTCTTTCTATCCCATTCACATTGTTTGGTCACTGTGGGTTTACTTCTCCACTCACCTATTCCCTGTTGCAAACCCCTGGAGGATGCTCACGATTCATCTTGTGCTCTGTGTGACACGAGCCTTATATACTAGACATTCAGGAGTTGTAAGGGAAAGGAACCGTTCCTGTGTCTATGGAGGTGCATGGTGCATGGTAGTTTGACAGAGACCCTGTCTTTGAAGGGTGGGCCTACCTTTTCTTCTCTGTTGTTGTCAATGCCTGAACAACTGTATGTAGTTATTGCTGGAGAAAATGGCTTCAGAAGAATACTACATTTCCTGTGCTGCCAGGACAATTCATTCCTGGACAAGCTTTCTTGACTTTTCTCAGATGAACACCTTATCTGGCTTCAACATCTGTTGTCCACTGACTGCCAATGTTGGCTTGGCAGCCTGGCTGGCTAGCTGTCCTTGCTCTCCTTTCTCTTTCCCTGAGTGACTCTTCCAGAATGGTGTGCTTTACCAGGAGGTGGCTTTGGGGTGCCACTATTTAGGCTCTTTGGGTCAGGCCCTCTTAAGTTTGAATTACCTTGGGAAAATGGCAGTGGTGACTACAATGTGCCTAGCCTTGTAGTGAGGCTGAAAATCTTTGTTGGAAGAGGCAGTGCATATCCTTCTGCGACAGGGAAATCTCCATGTTGATTCATGGTTAGGGGGGAGGCTGGGTCAAGCCGTGGCATGTAATGTTGAAGGTGATGTTCTGAAGACAAGACAAGTAGCTATGCTGGAACAGAAAGGGAAACAGAATCATAAACATCTGGGCTGCCTGCTTGTCATCAGAGATGTTCCCTGATCCTTTGACTGTGGGTATGGTTGTGAATAAATACCAGGACCAGAGAGGGTAATCTCCATTTCAAATGTGGGGAAGAAACAGGAGAGCCACACTCCCTGGCTTTTATGCATTCATTCTGCACTCAAGGAAACAGCAGTAATTTAGAGTAGTTCAGTATTTAGACTCAACTGTGTAATTCATCCTGATGTTTCCCATTCATCAAAGCCTTGTGTTTGTTTGTAGTACCATGAGAAAAATAAAAAAATGTGGAAAAAAATTCCTCTTTCCTTTCATTACAGGCAAATTATGACAAAGTTACAACCCTTGGGGCCCTTCAAGCAAAGGAACATCTTGCTTCAATTAGATATAAATAATGAACAATAATTAGGAAGATTTCTTCATCGAATTTGTTATTTCATGTTTCCTTTCATCTGCAGTGTACTGAAATCAATCCTGAACTCTGTTTGTGGGCTATGTAGCAGAAGCCAGAGGAATGCTGGGAGGTTTGTCTTTCTAGCTAGAAAGGAGACAGATACTGCTGGACCTCCGTGAGGACATTGCTAGCCCTGAGTACAGAGTCACCCTGTGATGATCCAGCTTCCCCTACACCAGGCCCCCAACACTTTACAGTCTGTGGAGAAAAGATCTATTACAGCAGCTCACTGCCTCCAGTTCCTGAGCATGGACCATATCAGATGCCGCTATATGATCTGAGCATACCCAGCTTCTTCCTCTTGTCAACTCTCTGCTACAGGCTCTGCTGTAGCCCTGGGTTTAAAGATTTGGAAACTGCTGGAGCCTGTGGTTCATGACTATAAGCCTAACTATTCAAGAGGCTAAGATCTAGAAGACTGTGGTTTTAAAGAGCCAGCCTAGGCAGAAAAAAAACATCTGCCAGACTCGATTTTCAGAGTCAACTAGTAAAATGCAAAGGGTAAAACCTTGGCTGAGCAAGCAAAGTGAACAAGGGTAAAGCCGTGAATTCAAACTCCAGTATTTATAGGCTGCAGTCTGAGTGATGGTAAGCCCTGGAAACAAGGTGGAGTTCCTGTTTGTCCTTGCTCTGGCATGCATACTGTTGAAGTGCAAGCCTGCTGCCAGGGAAGCCTGCAAAATGTGGAGATGTCACGGAGAGGCAAGGAATGGAGTGGCTTCTCACAAGGAAAGACAACAGGTGGATTTTAAAGTGGCTTGTGAAAGTGTACAGGTGTGTAGTTGAGAAGGAGGGATTCCAGGAAAAGGCAGTAACATGGCCTGGTGCCATAGATGAATTTTGGTGGCATTTTTCATTTTAAGATTGGCGATTGTGAAGTGTGGGAGTGGAGACAACTGACAGACATTGGAAGAAGGAGGCACTGTAAATTAAGATGGGAAGATTGGCTTTTACTGTGGGAATAGTGACTCAGAAAAAGGTATGGGTAGGGAAGTGGGTGGATAAAAATGAGACACGGAGATTTCTAGGAGAGAAATAAATAGTCATCAGATTACAGCCTGGCTAGATAGATTGGATGGCCACCATGATTTTTGCTTTTATAAATAAGAACTGTAACATTCTCTCAACAGGCTAAGCCATGCTCCCAGTATGAGTTTATTTTATTTTATTTTATTTTTGTCTTATTTTATTTTTGCTCTAATTACTTTTAAGACCACCTTCTTGTAGGAGGATCCTGCATAGCTGGAATTACAGTCTTGTACCACCACATATAGCTTATTGGTTGCCTCACCTGGCCTTGAAACATGATCCTTCCATGTTAGTGACCCTCTTAGTAGCTATATTATATTTCCAAATTCAGCCTGCCTGCCTGCCTTGCCTGCCTGCCTGCCTGCCTTCCTGCCTTGGCTCCTTCAGGCTCTTTTCCTTTCTTTTGTTTTCTGATAGTATGCTAGCACAAAACATTCAGTAGAAACTTCCATTCCTCTTGTATAATGCTCCTCAGTCAGTCATGTGATCGTGAGAGAGAATAGCCCTCATTCTTCAGTGTGTGGTGCTATCAATTTTGTAAAATTTAATTTTATTGTCAGGGAGATATACAGAGGAGTTATAGTTACATACATAATAAGGTAGACAGTACATTTCTTGTGGGATATTGTTACCCCCTCCCATGTTTTTCTCCCACTTTCCCTCCTCCAGCCCCCAAGTTGTAGAGTTCATTTCCAACATATTCTCTTATGTGTATTGCCATTACATTGGTTCACCCTTTCTTCTTTGTCTTACCATTTCATTGATCCCTTTCCTTTCCCTAATTCAAATAAATCAGTTACAGTGACAACAGGGAATAAAACATAGGGGGAAAAAAGAAAAAAAAGAAATAACTTCACATAGTACATTAACAACACTCACAAAGAAAAACCCTTGTTTCCATATCCCGGAGTTTGTTTCGCTTAGCATCATCATATACGGTCATATGTACATAGCTATTGAGCAATATACTAATTATTACAAATGAGGGAATCCATGGAGTCTGTGTTTCTTTGGTTCTGGCTGACTGCACTTATTATGATTTAATACAAGTAATCAATAAGTTGCACAATATATTTAACCCTTTGTTAAAAAGAAGGCTTCAGGGAGGATTTCATCCAATCACAGGTTAGTGTCTGCATATATTGGGTAGATTAATGCTAAGGTATGATGTTCGTATTCTCCAGTTCATGATAGTTTCAATAAAAGATGGGTATGCTGGGACATAAGTACATCATAAGTCAAGGAGCATCTGCATGTCTCCTTCTGAAAAGAAGGTTCTCCAGCTCCGATGTCTGTCCTCAGGCTGCTGATAGTCCTTCCGGAGGCACTCTACCCAACATGCACCTGGCTGGGAGCTACCTGAGCCTCCTCCTTATACAAGCCAGTGCTTTCAAAAGTGCTTTATTTTCCTTTCCCTATCCTTTAAATATCCATCAAAATTTGGACAGATGAATGGAGAGAGGAAAGGCAGAAAATCAGTCATTATATTCAATATACATGTATAAAACTGAAGCTACCGTGACATGAAGGTATGGGTGAGATTATGAAAGATGGGGGAGAATGAGGGAAAGGGATGATATTGGCGATGCATTGTACTCAAAAACTGACTTGTTGAACGGAAAACCCTTTGTACAATTATTTAAGTTTTTTAAAAAATCTTAAGGATCATGAAATTTCAAATAAAACTCCAGGTTTCTTAGTTTATAATTAAAGAAAAATAAGCCCTGTCCAAGTAACTCATGTCTGTAATCCTTGCTACTCACATAGCTGAGATCTGAAGATAATAGTTCAAAGCTGGCCATGGCAGGGAAGTCTGTGAGACTCTTTTCTCCAAGTAAACACCCAAAAAGTTAGAAGGAGAGCTAGAGTGCTAGCCTTGAGCACAAAAACTCAGAGGTAATATCCAGGCCCCGAGTTCAAGGTCTAGTATGGGTATATGCACACAAGAAAAATAAAAATAAGTTGCTTGATGGTTGGTACTCAAAAGCAGTAACTGACTGGAGCTCTAAAACATCTGAAATCTTTTCAGGAATGCCATTCCATTGATCTAGCCTCCTAGTGTGAGTTTATCTTGTACTGGTGCCACATGTCAGTGGCCCGTATCTGCCATTTATCATTGTCATCATCATCATTAATCTCGCCAACATGACTATTTCCTTCTCCATTCTCTTTGAATGTTCAGGTCAGAAACATTCAATAATTAATATTATATTCTCAGTATTTATCTAGATAAAACAGGAATCCTGTCTACTTTTTCCTTATATACCTCAAGCTCAGTGGAAAGACTGGTTCTTTAAGTTCAGCATCTTTGAGGGAACCTAGCTACAGTAGAAGGCAGAGGCATGACAAAACCCTTCTCTGGGCTGAGCTACTTATGCTGTTAGGCAATGGTTGTGAGTGGGTCTGGGTGGGCCTTGGATCTTAGGAAGAAATCACAGACCATTCCCATCTTTGCAGTGTATGATATGCAGTATATACTCATGCTTTGTTGCTTGTTTTCCTTTTTCTTTTTCTGGCATTTCAGGACATTCCAGGATTTGTCCAAGCAAGTAGAGATGCCTTACGGCACTGTGCGAGACTCTGTTGTCTATGAATACTTCCGAGCTAAAGGCACCAACCCCCTGGAGCAGGACAGTACATTTGCTGAGCTCTGGAGGGCTATCAGCAAGAATGGAGGGGCTGACAATTGTGTGTCCAACCCTTCAGAGGGCATCAGAAAGGTAGGGAGGAATTGGTGCTTGAGCACATGTGCTGAGCCAAGGCTGTGAATGGGCTAATCCTTAAGGTGTGAGACACACTCCCAAGTCTTTGAAATAGGTCTGTACCTGCAAGGTAACCTCTTCTCATATCTTTTTCCATTTTACTTTCTTTGTATTGTAAAGTTGATATGCAGAGGGTTACAGTTACATAAGTAAGGGAATGAGCACATTTCTTCTTGAGCAGTGTTATCCCTCCCTCATTTTCTATCACTTCTCCCATCTCTTGGCACAAATTGTAAAGTTCATTTCCAACATAGTGTCTAGTGAGTATTTCTGTTGCATTATTTTGTCCTTTGTCCCACCATTTCTGTGATTGCCCTTCTCTTTCCCAAGTCAGATAAATTTATATACAAGGCAAAGAATACCAAAATTAAAAACAGTGACAACAGGGGATAAGCCAAAGGGAATGGGGATGAAGGAAAAAAGAAATAACTGCAAATAGAATGCACACACACGCACACACACACACACACACACACACACACACACCCTCTTGTTTCCATATCTTGGAGTTCATTTTAATTCATATGATCATATATGCATAGCTACTTAGTTATTTTGTTCTGCTAGGATAATCCTAGACATATACTCATTGTTAGAAATGAGGGAAACCATGGAGCCTATGTTCTTTTGGGTCTGGCTTATTTCACTTAATATGATTTTTTTTCAGTCTTTCCATTTCCTAATCAATGAAGTGATGACATTCTTCTGATGGAAGCATAGAATTACATTGTGTAAGCTAGGCATGGTGGCTTGTGCCTGAAATCCTAGCTATTCAGGAGACCAAGATCTGAGGATTGTGGTTCAAAGCCAGCCTGGGCACTAAAGTCCCTGAGACACTTATCTCCAATTAACCACCAGAAAACCAGAACTGGGGCTGTGGCTCCAGGGGTAGAGTGGTAGCCTTGAACTGAAGAGATCAGGGACAGCATCCAGGCCCTGAGTTTAAGCACCATGGCCAGCAAAAAGAAAGAAAGAAAGAAAGAAAGAAAGAAAGAAAGAAAGAAAGAAAGAAAGAAAGAAAGGGAGAAAGAAAGAAAGGGAGAAGAGAAAGGGAGAAGAGAAAGAGAGAAGAGAAAGGGAGAAGAGAAAGAGAGAGAGAGAGAGAAAGAAAGAAAGAAAGAAAGAAAGAAAGAAAGAAAGAATTCCATTGTGTATATATACTACATTTTTTGATTCTTTCATCCACTGAGGGACGTCTGGGTTGGTTACATAACTTAGCTATAGTAAAGTGAATATGCTGCAGTGAATATGATTCATTTGGATAAATGGCCAGGAGTGGGATTTCTGGGGAGCTCTGTATTTATTCTTTTGAGGAACCTACATATTTCTTTCCAGAGTGGTTGAACATGTTTAAATTGGCACCAACAGTGTAGCATTCTCTCTTGGCTACATTCACACCAGGATCTGTTAAATTTTTTTTCCTAATAATGGCCATTTTTAACTGGGGTGAAGTGGAATCTCAACGTCGTTTTGATTTGCATTTCTTTTATTGCCAAAGATGTTTAACATTTCTTCATGTGCCATTCTTATTTCTTCTTCAGAGAAGTCTCTAAGTGTTTAGCCCACTTATTAATGGTGTGGTTGCTTCTTTGAGGATTTTTTTACCAGTCCCAGGGCTTGAATTCAGTGACTAAACACTGTCCTTGGGCTTTCTCAAGGGTAGCACTCTACCACTTGAGCCACAGCATCATTTTTAGCTTTTTCTATATATGTGTAGCAAGGAATCAGACCCAGGTCTTCGTGCAAGCTAGGGAAGCACTTTACCACTAGGCCACACTCCTGGTCCCTCGGGATTTGTTTTGTGGGGAGGTTAATCTCTCCCAAGTTACTCGAGCTAATCTTAAACTTTGGCAAAGTAGCAGGGTATAAAATTAATCCACAAAAACCAACAGCTTTTCTGTAGGCCAACAATGAGAAAAACAAGGGTGAAATCAAGAAAGTAACTCCTTTTGTAATAGTCTCAAAAAATACCTAGGAATTAACTTAACCAAAGATGTGAAGGACTTATATAATGAAAAATTTTAAAATCTGAGAAAGGAAGTTAAAACAGAATTTAAAACCTGAGAGAGGAAACTTAAAAAAAAAGCCAAGAAAGGAAATTAAAACAGGAAAAACCTCTCATGCTCGCAAATTGGTACGATTAACATCATGAAATGACAATATTACCAAAAGCTATATACGAATTCAATGCAATACCTACCAACATCTCAACAACATTCTTCAATACAATAAAAGAGCAATCTAAAAATTTATATGGAATAATGAAAGACCCTGAAGAGCAAAAATATCCTTAGTAGGAAGAACAGTGCTGGAGGAATATCAATAGCAAACTTCAAACTCTATTATGAAGACAGTTATTAAAAAAAGAAAACAGCTTGATATTGGCACATGAACAGACCTGAGGACCAATGAAATAGAATTGGAGACCCAGAAATGAGCTCACATATCTATGGCTACCTAATGTTTGATAAGGGAGCCAAAAAATGCTAGATGGAAGAAAGACAGCCTCTTCAACAAATGGTGTTTGCAGAATTGGCTATACACATGTAGAAAACTACAGTTAGATCATTATAACTCACGCTGCACCGAATCAATACCAAATGGACCACAGACCTCCATATAAGATCAGATACCTTGAAAATATTACAAGAAGGGATAGAGGATACACTAGGGCTCCTTGGCACAGGCTGACACTGAGTAAAGAGCCAGAATCACAACAAATCAAAGAAAGGCTGGATAAATGGAATTACATTAAACTGCAGAGCTTCTGCATGGCAAAGAAAATAGCTAGCAAAGTAAATAGAAAGACCACAGGTTGGGAAAAGAGCTTCACTAGATATAAAACAGACGATAGCCTATCCTCATATCTTTTTATTTTTCTTTTCTGTTTTTTTCCAGTTCTGGATCTTGAACACAGGGCCTTAGCACTGTCTTTGGACTTTCCTTCAGGCTAGAGCTCTATCACTTGAGTGGCAGCCTGACTTCCAGCTTTTTCTGTTATGTGGTATGGAAGAATTGAAACTGGTTTTTCATGCATGCTAGGCAAGCACTCTACCACTAGGCCAATCTCCCGGCCCTATCCTCATATCTTTAGTCTCCAGTTTGTTAATTCAGAAACAGAGAGGTTAGGTACCTTGTGACTTTCAAAGGGATGCTATCCAGGGAAGAGCAGGCAGATTAAGCTAAAGCCTTGGCTCTCTGTCTTTATGGGCTTATATAACCGTTGCCTGGGGGTCTGCCTGGTGAAGGTGAAAACATTTGGCAAAAGCAGAAGCAGAGTTATCAGACTTCCAGGGAGTCTGGAAGAAGCTTTAGGAGATTGTGTATGTGGTATGTTAACCAGGAGACTGAGATGGGGAAGACTGTAAACAGGACATGGGGCTACCTAGATAGGCTGTATTGTGAAGAGGCATGCTTTAATGATGACAGGAAAGGTGACAAACCTGAGATAGAGAATATACAGGAGGTCATGAGAGGAAGCCATAGCCAAAACAAAACAAAACAAAACAAAAACAAAAACAAACAAATAAAGGGTCAGGCACACACCAGCACCCTCTTCAGTAGCTATTAGACTTTGCTTGTTTGTTTTCACTTGATTTCTCACAATGAGCACTGAGGATTGCTATCTCATTTTAGAGATGATTACCAGAGACAGCTTCACACTCTGACTCCTGACTGAGGTTTTGCTGCGTCAGAGCCATGAAAATCCATATGGCGAAATCCACTGAGTTAGATGCAGCTTCCAGGATGCTTCAGCTGGTGGGCACCATTCTGCCTGAGGTGTGGGAATACTACAGGTGCTGCCAACTGTCCCCCAGCTCATTTATGAGTGGTTTGTGAAAGATAAACTGGCCTTGGGGCCAGGACTATGCCTTACTTCACCCAGGGTTCTCTCTCATCCTTCCCCTTTCACATTGTCCCACCAGCCTTGCAGAACTGTTCTCTCTCTCTGTCTCTCTGTCTCTCTCTCTGTCTCTCTCTCTGTCTCTCTCTTTCACACACACACACACACACACACACACACACACACACACACACACCAGAATAAACTAAAGCAAACCCAAACCAAAACACACCCTCTGTATGTTCCCTTCTCTCTCTGACTGGTCAGGGTGTCTCGCTGTTCTTCACAGAGCAATGGATGTCCTGGTGGCACGATGAAAGTCGTGGGGCACCAGTGCTCACTGCTCTGCAGAAGGAGAGGGTCCCCCAAACCTACAAGCTTCTCCATCCCCTGAAGATTCACTACTATCCAGGAAGAGAACCCTGAGTTTGTCCACGCCTGGAAAGCCAATCACAGCTTCAGCCCTGTGGGTCCTAGTTACTATGTGAGAACACATAGTTATGTGCTGGTGAGACATTTTGTTGTCATCTAGCTCAATAGCAGGAGGTGTCTCTCTCTGGAGCCTGACATGAGTCAGTATGAATTCCCATTCTGCATGAATGGGTCACTCTCTCTGGAACCTCAGAGCTGAGAGAGACCTAGATCAGTTCTTATGGTAGAATTTCCTTAAAGACTTACGATACCTAAAAACACATAAAGTAGATTTTGACCACTGACATTTAACTAAAGTAGTTCCATTCTTACAAGATTTATTAGACCTCCTTAATGCCTAGTGCACTCCACTCCAGCCTTGAGCTTAAGGACCTCCTTTCATCCCCAGAGAGTGAATCTTTGTGGTTGAGAGTCACCTCATTTGGAGATAATGAAGTCAAAGCTGAGCTAGGGCCTTTTATGAGTGCAAGGCAGGGGTGGTGTGGCCTTCGAGTTCCCTCTCCCAGATTTCTTTTTCTCACACAGTAAACAAATGCTCTATCTACAATAGATTTTTATGAAAATCCACTGTAACAATTATCCACAAATCATTTCTTATGAACAAAAGACCCCATAAAGAATGGATAGTTACAGCACATACAAACACTATCCAATTAATATCAAGAAGATACCATGAGCATTTACAAATCAGTAAGAAAAGCTCAAACAATTTAATAGGGAAAAATGGGCAAAAGGCTCACACAGATTTTATAGAAGAAGCAACACATGTGGCCAATAATCATAGGAAGAGATGCTCAAAATCATTAGTGATCTGTGAAATGCAAATCAAGACCATAAAGATATATCATTTTCCACCAATTAGACTGGCATCGTGAGAGGTGGTAGAGAGGATTTGACAGAACAGGTGTTTAATTGCTGCTGGGAGTGTACTCAGTACAACCACTTTGGAAAAGAGTTTGTCATTCTCTTATAAAATGGGACATTGCATAGCTAGATTCTACCAATTCCACTCCTGAGCATATACCTCAAGTACATGTCTCTCAGCACTCCTGGAGATAAGAAAAGCCACAGTAATATTGCCTGTAGAGTCAAAACTCTGGAAACAATCCCCATGACCATTAACAGAGTACAAAAAAACAAAGGTATCTGCAAGGAAATGCATGAACTGTCTTGAATAGTGTATATGAATCTTAGCAGAATGGTATTGAGCAAAATAGAAGTATTAAAGGCAACTAATCGAAGATAATGTGCAGTATCATATCCTTTAAAAAACATAAAATATCCTCATATTCACATCCAAAGTCAGGATAAAATGCAAAAATCATCAGTATTTGCTGCAGATGGGAGGCATGGAGCCACAGGAAGAAGGGAAGCATATTGTTGGATGAAAATCAGAGTCAATGCTAAGGTTTAGATAAGCCATTTCATTGTTTATTTCTAATGATAGCACCTAGTAAGTGGTTTGATTATAAATGAGAGTTATACCCAAATAAATGACCTAAAGCAAGGGTTGCAACTGTTATATCCCTCCCTCCCTCCTTTCTCCCTTCCTTCCTCCCTTTCTTCTTTCCTTTTGATTATCTTTAAGTAGATCCACAAAGGAGTTGTCATTTAACAAAGCAGTTTATGAGTACCATATATCTTGATTGATAGTGCTCACTTTGACATTCTCACCCATCCCTCTCCCACATACCCCTTCCCTCACTCATCTTAGTTTTGTAGAATGTGGTCTACATGCCTGCTCTGATATGCCTCAAGATAACTAAAACTTTCCTCTAGAGAGTTGTGGCTTGGCCATTGTGAAGATGTCTTCTCACTCTGGATGCAACACATTGGCAGCCCATCAGAAAGTGTTTATTGGATGTATTGATACTTTTGAGTAAGAGCAAAATCATAAGTAAAACCATCAATGAAAAGTTCAAATAAAGCATTCCTTATCAAATCATACAACTTCTCTGGAACAGAATCTAACCTTTTTATAGTATACAAGATTTGTTACTTTCCTGAAATGATTAATGTATAAACTCCCGAGCCACTTTTGGGTAGAGAGGATCGCACATTTACCTTTTACATTTGAATCTGCAATAAAAATGGAGGGCAGTGCTAGAAAAGTGTGGAAAGGTTTTATAATAGTGTCATAAACACAAGTTTACATTTTTTGGAAAGAGAAAAGCTCAGATTCACCTTCCAATTTTCCTTCTTGTATCTGTTTGAGTGGTTAAGAGATGGAAATAGAACCCCCCATCTCTCTTTCTGGATTTATTCCTCCCCACATCCCCCCAGCACAGATTTGGTAATGTGGAGTCCAGGATGCGCAGGTTATATATTCTCATTTCTCAAGTGAAGACCATGCCTTAAATCTGGAACGCGTAAGGGAAAAAATGAGCAAGTAGGGAAATAGGCATTGATGCTACAGTCAAATGAGGGTAACTGCTTCCATTCTCAAATACAACCTGCTTCTTTGCAGTTCAGACAGTCTGGCAAAGATAAGAATGCCCAGTATGTGACTCGTAGGGACAATTACACTTGTAATTTCCAGTTGCTCTTTGATGATACCAGTTCCATTTCCAGAAAGTGCATGGTAGTGGAACAATGGTTAATTGCTATTAAAGTCAAGGAGTTGGGTATCTGCATAACCTTGGAAAGCTGCTATTATTTTTAATTCACCAGTACTGTGGTTTTTAATGACTTGAAACCAATTTAAGTGGGATATGGCTTAGGGAGTGGCAATCACTTTTGTACAGTAGCAGAGGAGGAAAAAAGGTTGTATCATGCTTGTTCAGACTCCATTGGTTCCTGGCAGCATTGCTGAAACAGGGAGGAAGGTAGAGCTTTGGTCCTGATGATGAAACATTTCAAGATGGGACCTGGGAGGAGAGAGAGTTTTTATATCCTAAGAGACTGCAACAAATACTTTTTAATGCAACTGTCTATCTCCAGGGGAGAAAACCCTTCTACTCCTAAGTGACCTGTGGACAGGTCTCCATTCTACACAGCCATATGGACCTAACTGACACACGAAAGAGGAACCAAGAATGTGGCCAACTAGATCCATGACTCAAATTTGATTTTGTAAAATATGCATGTATTTATTTATTTATCTGTCCACTATATAGAATTTTTATTTCTGCTTTCCCACAGCAGAGTTGTGGGACAGCAACCATATGGTCACATTTTTGTCATCTATACTTTTAGAGAAAAAAATTTAAAGAAAGTGTGTCTAACGCAGAGTTCTGCCCCACCTAATAGCCCACAGACATCTCCAGCAGCTCATCTTCCAGTTCTGCACAGCTGGTAACCTTTAAGTACCTGTAGTAACTCGTTCTCTTGTTCTGCACCCTCACTGGTTCCTTCAATAGTTCATCCTCCAGCTTGGTACAGTCTAGTGGTCTGTAAGCCTCACTAGTCACTTGTTTCCCTGCTCTGTGCCATCTAGTATTGCATGTATCTCTGTAATCAGTGGTCTTCTGGTTTTGTATTATTTGGTTGAAAGGTACCTCTAATGATATGTTTTGTTGTTATGGATCATCTAGTAGCCCTACTAGCTCATCTTCTAGTTCTGCACCATCTAGTAGCCCATAAACCACTACAATCATTTGTCTTCTTTCTTCATAGCATCTAATAGCCCAAAGGTATTTGTAGAAGCTCATCCTTTAGCTCTGTGCTACTTAGTGACTCATGTTCCTGCAGTAACTCCTGAATTGGTACTAACTAATAATCCATAGGCATTTCCAATCACTTGTCATCTTGCTCTGGACCATGTCCTAGCTCCAAGGCACCTCTGGTAGCCTTTCTTTTAGCCATGCATCATTTAATGCCTTGTATTGTCCTTTCTAGGTTTGATGCTGGCCACCTAGGACTATACTGGGATAGCTTTTGTCCTGGCCTGGTCTAGTTTTCCCTTTGGGTCCAAGGCACTGTGCCAAACTACTTACATGCATTACTGCTTTCTTCATAAACAAATTTCTCCATGATTATATCTCCATAATGTAGAAAATGAACTTGAGCCTCAGAGAGTCTGACTTGCTCAAGGTCATAGAGACCAGTGGTCTAGCCATCCAAACCTCACACCTTCATTGCCTCTGGTGGAAGCTAATGTTGCCATTTCTTTCTTTTTTTTGCAGATAATGATAAATTCTTATTTATTGAAAGACATTCAGTTGAGAAGTAGAGAAATAATTGTTAGGTAAGCTTAAATGGCACATGATTATGATTAAGTTCCACTAATTTTGTATTTCTGAATTTGCTTTCTATGCAGAGCATTATATTCATATAGCAGTAGCAGGAAGAACTGTGTTTTTTCTTTGTCCATCTTCTTGATAAAGTAACATTGCCATTTCTGTTCTTCAATTCCTTTCTACCTGTGTGCATACTTTTTACTTCTGTTTTTCATTAATCTAATACTTTCACACCCACATTGTAAAATGTATGCCTGACCTCAGTTATTAAAAGACTTTTCCCATCTTCCATGTGTCATAGCAAAGATTATTTAGGTATGTGATTTTTATTTATTTTTTATTTCCATATTATTAAAATTATCAATTGGAGAAAACTTTGAGACATAGAGCTACAGAGCTGAGCTGGAAAGTGGTTCAAATTTATATGATAATAACTATGTGGGATTATTTTTTCTTTTCTTAAGCTGATGAACTCCACCAAGGAACAGCTCACATAAGCCAATTTCTGTGCAGTGCCACGACTGACCTGGACTGCAAAATGATTAAACCTTTCCATAAATCAGACCTAATATTTAATAACATTGTCAACTAGAATATAGTGTTAATAGTTAAGTGTCAATCTTTACAGCTTGTTGAGCTCTTTGAACAAATAGATGAGTAACTTGTCTCAGACCTTGTGGCTAGAAATAGTATTTTTTTTCCCTAGAGGGAGGTAGCTTCAGAGGCCAATAGTCTTCCCAGAAGTTGTTTTATTTTTCCACTCCGTGAATTTCACTGGGATTATAAAATGTGGATGCAAATGCAGAAATAAACTAGGCCTACAAATCTTATTTATTTCCATCATTGATCCAATGCTTTGGCCTCTTCTCTCAGCACCTGCGTTTGTACCTCCCCTCTTCCTTTCTGCTCTGGGTTGAGGGCTGCTGGAGTCAGAGACTAGTCTGTGACACATAAGATGATATTCGATGGAAGGACTGTGGACAGATGAGGAACTTTTCTAGTATCTTTCTTTGGAATGATTAATGTAAGGAGGCGTTATACATGAGGCACCACTTTAGCTCTACAAAATGCTAAGGAGGTGAAGTTGCAGATGGCATGAGTTGGTAATTTTGAGGTGCTGGATTAAAATGCCAGAAGGCCTCAAGTGCCAGTGGTTAAGGCCTCTAATCCTCGCTACTCAGGAGGCTGAGATCTCATGATCACAGTTCAAAGTCAGCTCGGGCAGGAAAGTCCACGAGACTCTTATCTTCAATTTTTAAAAGAAAAGTCAGAAGTAGAGCAGTAGTTCAAGTGGTAGAACATTCGCCTTGAGCCAAAAAGATCAAGGACAGTGCGCAAGCCCCAAGTTCAAGCCCCAAGATAGGCACAGAAACAACAACAAAATAACACCCAAATCACTACCACCACCAAAAACTCAGAAGGCTCTGACCCTGATAATGGGAAAGATAAAGTTCTGATTTCCATCAGAAAATGAGCAGGAAGGAAGTAGGAAACTCCCTATGGAGGAACAAAATGGGTTTGTTGGAATGCATTTAGATAACCACTTCATTTCTACACTTTTTGTATCTGCTTAATAGCACTCTATCTATTTACAGGTTGGATGCTCTCCTCTCTTGATTCATTCATTTATTCACTTACTCATCCATTCAAGAAATGCAGTTCAAGCCATTTCTGCTTAGGAGTTAGGAAATATGTGTTTAAATTCCATTTTAGCCTAATTTAATCCATGGTTTTGAGCTAGTGAAGTCACCTTTCTGAACTATCTGAGAAACTTCAGAAAAGTTTGGCATGATTAGATGTGAGCTTACCAATGTGTCGAATCTAAAGCATCCAATGTGGATTGTAGCCCAAAGCACACACTCTGGTGGATGCCAGCACACTGTTGTAGTATCTTCTATATGTTAGGAAGAAAGATGCCAGAATATGAACACAAACACCATTGGTATGCATAAAATAAAATGGCATACATAAAAATTGACATTCATAAAATAAAATGCTTATATATTGTGTTCATTTCCTGAGCTTAACTTATAGTTGTACAGTCAGCACCCAACCCAAGATACAGAACACTGACAACACCCACAAGAGTTTTTCTGGATACTTCTCCCCATCATCAAAGACAGACACAATTTGTTTCTTGCATGACAAATTAAATTTACTTTTAATTTGGTTTGTATAAGCAGATTCTAAACACTATAAAATTCTGTATGTGCCCTATTTGACCCCCCAAAAGCCTCAGATTTATCCATGATGAAATGGACATCAGTATTCTGTTTTCCTTTTTTTTCCCTTTCTTTGAATTTTTGAATGGAATTCCTTTGTAATTAAAAATTTCACCCTTGCTTATCCATTTGTGGTGGTTCATATTTCCACTGTAACAACTGAGGACTCCTGAGCATGATATGAGTATTCCTAAATAAGTCCAGTCAAGGGAAGCTTCCATTTTATATGAAAATAATAGGAGGACATAATCAAAGGTCATGGTATACATCTGTGTTTACTGCTGTATGAAAGTGAGAAATCAATCCCAATATGGCTCCACCATTTCACACTCCCAGTAGTAATACAACCCTTGATAACTATAATGCTAGACATGCCAATCAATGCTAGCATTGTCACCCCCTGTGACTGCCTTACTTGTAGCCAATTATTTTTTCTTTTAGATTAACTTAGAGTCACTGCAGTGGATGTGAGTAGATATCTCATTGTTTCAGTGTAATGGCTTTGGATATTGAACTCGTTTTCATGTCCTTCTTGGTCACCTATATATTTTCTTTTGGGAGTGTGGGCTCAAGCCTTTTGTTAATTTTTATTGGGCTCTTCATCTTTTCATTGTTAATTTATATGGGCTTTTAATATATCCCCTGATTTAAGTCCTTGATAAAATGCATGTGCTACGAATATAATTCCCAATCTGTAAGTCATCCATTCATTTTCTTAATGGTGTCTTTTGAGAAGTAGAAAATTTTAATTTTGATAAAATATCATATGTCAATTTCTTTCTTTTCCTCTATAGTTAATGCTTTTGGGTTCTGCCTGCAAATTTTACCTACTCCAAAGCGGCATAGATTTCTTTTAGATTTTTTGATGTTCTACGCTGCACCTAAAAGTAATTTTCCTGTGTGGAATGAGAAAGTGATGAGTTCATTTGTTTTGTATATTTGTACGTAATTGATCTCGTCTCATCTCTTAAAATATCCTATATTTACTCAAGAACAGGTGAGAGACCTTGATTGAAAAGCAACAGGACAATATGTGTTGGTCAATGTCTACATTCTCTACTCATTTCATTGATCTACCTTTCTATTCTTATGTGGATACAAAAATGATCACAGTAGTTTATAGTAATTCAGAGTTAGATGGTTTAAGTCTTCTAATTTTGTTATTCTTATATAAGCTTGATCCAACAATTCTGGATCATTTATCTTTACTTAAATTATAGAACCATCTGTTAACTTCTTCAAAAAAGCATGATAAGATTTTGATAGACATTGAGTCTTCTGATCCATGAATGTGAGATTTTTTTTTCATTAAGAAATGTTAAATTTGACTTGTAATTTTCAGTTTTTTTGTTTTATCTAGTTCAACTTTTTGCAGCAATGTTTTCTCTTTTACTTTGATTATTTTCTCTTTTACCTTCTAGTAACTTAATACTAAGCGTTAAACCATTAATTTTAGACTTGTTTCCTTTCCTAATATAAACATAAGAGCTATACATTTCCTTCTAAGTTCTGTTTTAGCTCTATCGTTGAATTTTTTACATAGTATGTTTTCATCCTCATTCAGTTCAAAATATAAATTCTCTATAAATAACGATGTTCTATTGTACATTAAAAATAGAAGAAATGATTTAGCAAGCCCTCATTGTAGAAAAAGTGAATGTTTGAGGAGATAGATGTATTTAAACTAATTTAAACATTTACTTAAGTTATACAGGAATCAAACATTACCTAGTAACTTCATTTAACATGTATGGGTTTATATACCAGTTAGAAACATAAAAGAAGCTGGGCTCTGGTGGCTCATGCCTGTAATACTACTAATCTCCAGTTAACCATTCAAAAACTGGAAGTGTTTCTGTGGCTCAAGTGGCAGAGCTCTGGGCTTGGTGAAAGAGCTCAGGACCGTGCCCAGGCCCTGAGTTGAAGCCCCATTACTGACAAAACAAACAAACAAACAAACAAAAAACCTGCAAAAAGAGTCAAAACAACAAAAGAAAGTCTCACAGTTAATCTTTTCAACAGTATCTCAATGGAGTTCTGGTGGACAGAAAAAGACTGATTTAATATAGAAAAAAACCTTTGGGATACAGAGCAGAAATTTACTTGCTTATTGAGGCTGGAGGCTTCCTCTGATAGTTCATTGTTCCACATAATTTATAATTCATGTGTCTTGGTGCCTTTTCTGTTTTGAAGATAATAGTATCAGAATGCAAGAGGGAAATATCAGGCAGGAAATGAAATATATTTAAAAATGGAAATGCAAGAAGAAAAAATACTTGGTGAACTCCATGTGAACAAAACCAACTTGCAAAAACAACTTGTTTACTAAATGAATAGTTTTTTTTTTTTGTGGGATCGTAAACTTAACAGTTGCTGTCATCATAACTCCTCCTCTAGATCTTCAGTTTCAGGTGAGTTTTAGATACCTTGGCAAGGAAATGTACCTGCTCATTCTTCTCATGCATTACTCTGTTCCAAATCGGCTACACATGTAATCCATATCACCTGTTAAAGCTATTAGCAGTTTTGAGTGGGAAAATCTGTTTCTAACTTGAATACCTTATGTAACCATTAAGAAAACTTTATAGCTTCTCAGGTGGCTGAGATCTGAGGATCATGGTTCAAAACCAACCCAAGAAAGAAAGTCCTTAAGACTCTTACCTCCAATGAAACTAGAAACTCAGAAAACACCAGAAATGGTGCTGTGGGCTTGAGTGGGGGAAATGCTAGCCTTGAGCACAAAGAGGCTCAGGAATGGTGCCCAAGCCCAGAGTTCAAGTCCCAGGACTGACAAAAAAAAGAAAGAAAAACAAAATTTTGAAATAACTTAAAATAAAAATTACTAAAATATATGTAAAGAGGAAAAGTCCAATTCAAAAATTTTCACCAACTAACTGATTCTAGGAAATCTCTGGCATTTTTCTATCTAGACAGTTTTGAATTATAACCAGTTTTATGTAATTATAATGTGAGATAAATAGATTTTATGTTTATTTTTGTTCTGGTTTTGTTTTGAGATAGAGTCTTAATATGTAATCCAAGTGGATTTGAACTCTCAGTCTTCCTAGTTTAGCCCTTTTGGTGAGTAAAGGATAGGTGTATGTTATGTTATTATAACTGGATATCCTGCATTTTTATAACATTGTTGTAAAACTTAATTAGCGACTAAAATGCCTTTGATTGTCATAAATCAATTTATCTAAACATTCCCTTCTTGATAGTCATTTTTCCTTTCCAATGTGTCACAAATATAAATAGCAACTCAATGAACATCTTCCTGCCTAATGTTTCTTTTTATCCAATTTCTACATTTATTTCTGTAAGTGTAATTCTCAAAAATAGAATTATGGTGTCAAAAAGATGCCAATGTTTAAAGCTCTTGACAAAATATTACTGCATTTTGTCAAAAGCAAGACTGAATGGATTATAGTCTTATTTGTGGAATCCAAAAATATTCAACTTTCACTGCCCCCCACTATGTCTTAATCATTTCTCTTTAGGTGGAGTAATTGTTTTATAAATTGATGTTTTCCAATTTTTCTTATATCCTCTCTTGTACTTCTGTCTTCCTCTTTGCCCATATATAAATGTTCTTTTTATCTGCAAAATTTGCTTTATTTCCCTTTATTAGACTGGGGAATTATTATTTTATCTTCAGTCCTTCTTTCCTTTGGTCTCTAACAAGGCACTGGAATCATAAATTGTAACATATCAATTGTGAGTCCAGAGAAGTTGAATGAGACCGTGACTAAAGGTCACAGTCCTTCATAGATGAGAAGTGATACACATACAAACCCACCCTCAAATATGTGTTTCTATGGTGATTTATGACATGGTTATTTTTCCATTTATGAATTCATTGATTTATCAACACATTTTCTAAGACTGAGCTCAATATGTAAAAGTACACCTGACATTTTTAGTCCCAAACAGCATTAGAAGTGGTGTGATCACTGTCAAAGAGAGCACACAGGCTCACTTATGTCATGCATTCTCATTTCCTTCCATTAATTTTACTGTCTTCTTTCCTTTCCTTGGGTCCTTTGTCTGTGTGTAGACTATCCGGCCATCCATTTAATCTTACAGATTTTCATGAGAGACACTGAGGATGCATCTGAGGTGGCCAGAGTTTCTCATGTCCAGTTGTACTTCATCAGCGCTGTTTGTGGGTGAGGAAACTTATGTCCAAGGGAGACAAGTTACTTCCTGAGAATCAGGCTCGAGTCAGAATTAGGTCCAGCATTTGATCTCAGGACTCCAGGGGAATGCTTAGAATGATGCCTCAGCTTCTATCTGCCAATTGCATGAGCCTTGGTCACTAGAGCCTGTATGGTCTCCTCCTTCGGCTCACCTTTGTGCACTGTGGTGTATGTTGCTTGAAGCATGGTCCTAATTTTGTCATCCAAACTGGCTGAGGGCTGTTCCCTTCAATCTGGATGGAAGGATATACTCCTCCAAGCCTTCCTGGGACCTAAATGTTTAAAGAGTAGGAAGTGCAAAAGTAGTTGGAAGTGCCATCCTGTCTGTCCTCAGTATGAATGAACAGAACTGCTAGAAATGCATGCCAAGAACTGCAAGGGGGATAAGGAGACAGTAGAGAGGGGAAATGATGTCCTAGTAGGGGCTTCCTTAGTCTCTCTGAAGCTCCTTACCTTACAATCAACTGACTTGGTCCCTGAATAACTCCTTGCTGCTTAATTCTGTTGGACGGTGATTGGTTTGGGATAATAGAGTCCAAAGATCAAAGAAAGCCCCCCTGAGCCTCCCTTATTAAAGTATTTGGCTTTGGATTTTGAGCATTGCCAAGCAAATCTCATTCGGAATTCTTCAATTACTTTCATTTGTGATTTTTATAATTTGGTAGGGTAAGCTCTGGAATCAAACCAATATCCATGCCATCATGCTAACTTTGATTATTTGAGACTCATCACTGGAGGGAGTGGGAGGATGTTGATTTTCTTAAATCTGATTTTATATTTCGGATTTCTTCTGCCCTGTAATTTGGCTTTGTACCCAGGCCTGAAATACTTTACCTTAGCACTGGCTGTAATAAGGGCAGATTCCATTCTATTTGTTCCATTGAATATTATTGGCTTGAATTTTATGATTTAAGATTTTACATTTTGAAGGGAATTGTTTTGTTATTTGATTACACTAACATCAAGAAGTGAGGGCTGATGAAAACAATTTTAATTTATTGCATATTCCAATTTGTTGGCCACATTTGCTTAGCTTATTGTTCTTTCCATTTTGTTGGCAAAATGTTGTTTATCCAAAACCCAGAAGATTTTAAGGGAGAAATCACAATAACATTCTTAAAGAAATAGGTATGTATGACATTATGAGAATGCACTCAATCTCCACACAGAGGATGCTCTATGATATTTTCACTTTGCAAATAAGGAATGTGAAACTCAAAATAATTGAGCCCCTTGCCCACAGATTACTTAACTCTACCCTCCTGGTGTCTGATTGCCAACATCATCATGCCACCATTAAGACTAGAAAATGTAACTAAGTAGGTGTAGATTTTTCCAATTCCAGGGGGATACTATTGAAATAGTATTTAGAGTTAATCTGAACCCTGTAATTTAAATTTAAGAGTGATGTGTGTGTGTGTGTGTGTGTGTGTGTGTGTGTGTGTTAGAGAAAGAGAGAGAGAGAGCAGAGAGAGAGAGGAGAAGTCAATAAAGTTAAAAAAAAAAGGCAAACGGTAGGATCAGTAAGAGCTCTGAAAAGCTCTCCTTATGAAGGTCTCCTCCCCAAAAAGAGCAGAAAAGGTTGTCCTGGTAACAGACATCTTTAGAAGTAGACTTTTGTTGTTTCTAATATCTGAAGGGTTTCCACGTGGACCAGGACTTGAACTTCAGCCATACTGCCCATGAATCCAACCTCAGTTCATCACAAGGGAATATGGTAAGATTTTCTAGAAGGGGAAGAGATGTGGAATCCGTAAGCTGTGCAGTGGGGTCTTCATTAGGGTGGCACCAGATTTGAATTGGTGACCCATCAAGATCCTCTAAGGATTCCACCACTTGACAAAGCTGTAAGTCAGGCAGAGCCCGAGCTTGTTCATCCGTACAAGATGGGAGTTTTTTCTTTAATCTTCTAGGTCAGGATGATGAGACCTCTTTTGCAGCTCATCAATGTGCCTGCCCTAAGGCACAACCTTTGCCTCTCAAGGTTGATGCTTCAGGAATGATATAAAGGAATATGAATGCACAAGTAAAATGAGAGAATGCCACTCTTCAACCTAAACTCCCAGGGTGGCCTCCCAGTCTATTAAGGCATAGTTTATGATAGCAGTTGTGATCGCATGACATCGACCGCTTCTCTTTCCTTCCGGAATCAAGGGCTGCCTGGAGTTAGCTAAAGAAATATGAAGAGTAGGTTGTGTGAGAGTCCATTGCATATATCTTGAATTGTAAAATTCCATAGTGTGTACCACATTCTGGATCCAGTTATCTGTTGTTGAGCATCTGGCTATTCCCCATAAGTTGGCTGTTATGAGCAATGCAGCAATAAACATGGGTGTGTAGGTACTTTGGTTGTAGCCTATCATGCATATTTTAGGTAAATGTTCAAGAGTTCAAGTGTTGAGTGGTTTTGTTTTGTTTGTTTTTAAGTAATGTCCATACTGATTTCCACAATACTTGCACTAAGTTCCTTTCCCAAGAATAACGTACAGGGTTCTTTTGCTCCTACATCTTTGTCAGCATTTGTTGCTAGTCATATTTTTAATTATGGCCATTCTAACTGAAGTGAAGTAGAATCAGCATGAAAGTTCCTGGATCAAACCTTTCAAAAAATAAACATTTTAATGGAATGAAAATCAGGGAACTGAAATAAGTCTGAGTATGGGAGTCAGAGGGACACAGGCGAATGATTGAAAAAATTGAAGTGTATAAATATAGTCAGAATACTCAGTGTATCTCTGTGTTCAAGGAAGAGGCAGGTGAGACAGAGAGAATGATGGAAATAGGCATTCTGACCAAAAAACACTAGACATAGATATGGGTGTGTTAAATGGCAAATCTCTTCTATGAGCATTTGATGTTTAGAAATTTTAAAAGTCTTAAATTTGCTTCACAGGGCAAAACCACTGTGGCAGCTGGATATAATTTCATATGTTTTTCTTGACCCTTGACTTGACAAAGTCAAGTGCTTAGTTTAAAGTCTGCAGTGTGGCCAAATAAGTTACGGGATTTGAGTCACTGAGAACTGGATTAGTTTCTCTATCTTGCTTTTGCCAGCTACAAAATCATAGGCAGGTTAATTAATTCTTGAAAAAAGAAGAATAATATGATTGGTTCTTCCAGAACAATGAAGACTGGCAGTGATAGGAAGGGTTTGGCAGAGAGTACATTTTAGCCAGTCTTCAAAATGTGGGGCCTGCAGTCCCTGGGTGCTTGTGAGATACGCATATTCTTGGGTTCTAATTCAGGACTATCAGATCAGAAGCTGGAATGGGGAAAGTTAGCAATCTATGTTTGAATGAGTCCCCACCCCTTTCTTC
The DNA here is from genome assembly GCF_031878675.1 of Megascapheus bottae. NCBI lineage: Eukaryota > Metazoa > Chordata > Mammalia > Rodentia > Geomyidae > Megascapheus > Megascapheus bottae. The sequence continues at coordinate 54,347 of NW_028327358.1, read as the reverse complement.
CATTTGCTAGGATCTGTTTGATCTGACGGCACTGACACTTAGAATGGTTGCTGCATTTGTATTTGATTTTACTTTTGAAGTTTAGAAAGTGACTCTGAGCTAGTGGTCAGCCCAGCCTCTTCTATTTTCTGTGTGGATCAGCCTCTAGGTGGGATACAGAGAAGAGAAGGATGGCAGGTGAGCTGGAGGGAAGAGAAGGTCCCTGTCTTCGCTGACCTAGGTTACTCATTTTTCTAGCTCCAACAGTATGTTAAACAGCAGACTGGATTATTATACAGGATGCGCAGAGGAGGAGCTTAGATTCTTCTCTATGTATATGTATATGCTTGAGGCACAATATCCACATGGCCTTATGATGTGTTTGACTACAAGAAAGCCCATTCGCTATACTTGCTGATTTTTTTTTTTGCCAGTCCTGGGCTTGAGCTCAGGGCCTGAGCACTGTCCTTTGACTTTCTCAAGGCTAGAGCTCTACCACTTGAGCCTCAGCACCACTTCTGGCTTTTTTTTTCTATGTATGTGGTACCGAGGAATCGAACCTGGGTCTTCATGCATGCTAGGCAAGCACTTTAACCACTAGGCCAAACTCCCGGCCTACTTGCTGATTTTTGTATTCATTTCCCTTCGTGGTTCCATTTATATCTAGGCAAACTCATTTACTGTTTCTCTTCAATCATTCTTAATTTTTCCCATAAAATACTCAGATGGGATTGTTGTCCATCATTGTCTCTGGATAATTAAAAATTTTTGACAAATCCTTGAAAAATCAATGTGCCCCTTTGCTCTGTTGAGAAGCTTGTAGATGGCTCCAATTTTGCTGATGGTGTACAATTTCACATTTAGAGAAAGTAGTCATTGTTTCTCCGAAGTTTTCCTTTCCTTTCCTTTCCTTTCCTTTCCTTTCCTTTCCTACCCTTTTCTGTTCTTTTCCCCCTCCTTTGTACCACATCAATTCCCTGTCCAGTGGAGTTAAGATGAAACTTTTCCAGTAGGAAAATTCTTGGTTTACTAAATAAGGCTACTTCTCTCCAGAGAACCAAAGGCTCCAAACAGAACAAGGCTATAGTGCCTTCATGGGTGAAATGTTAAAGACAGACATCATTAGTACAAACTTGGGACAAACATTATCAGAGCATAACCAATGGCTTAGGGGTTCTAGGTGGCTCTTGAGGGCTACTGAAGTAGAATTTTTCACATGATAGTGGAAAATACCACTCACTTAAGGACAGCTGGTGAAATTTAAGCTCTGCCAATGACTAAATTTTCTGGCTAAGGAAAGCATTATTTTTTATTACTTTTTTCAGTGGTAGTCCCGGGCCTTGAATTCAAGGCCTGGTCACAGTTCCTTAGCTTTTTGTTAGTTTGTTTGCTCAAGGCTGGTGCTCTACCACTTGAGCCACTGTTCCAGTTGTAGCTTTTTGTTGGATACTTGGAAATAAGAGTCTCACAGACTTTCCTGCCTAGGCTGACTTCAAACCACCATCCTCAGCTCTCAGCCTTCTGATCAAGAATTACAGCAGGCATCAGCACCTGGTGACCACAGTTATTTCTAAATCTCAACTTCCTTTGTATGGGAAATGGACAGTGTGGAACATGAAAGTTTACCCGGGAAACTTAGAAGATACCCATTGAGACAGCATGGAGGTACAGTAACTTGATCAAGGAAAATATCTGGTGTGACTTCCCTTGAAAGTGTGTGTTCGGCACTCTTGCTATGCTCCATAATTTTCCCTCAGAGCCAATGCTCCGTGTACAAATCCATAATACTCTCTGCACTTGACCTCGCTTTTATGCAATGGGCCTGGTATGCAGCCTGAAAACCGACACTTCTTCCACATCGATGCTGCTGCTGCTGCCTCTCCAAGGGACACACTTTGGGACCCATGAGTCTTTCCCACAGACGTGGAGGAGGTTAAATCTGGAGAAGATCCTTAAGGACCATCTGGGCTTCTCTTACATTTTTTTTTTATAAATTGATAACAAGTCAGTAATTAAGCCAAGAGTGTAACCCAATCTAACCATCTTTCTAATCTGCCAGGCTGATGATGGAGGACAATTTCAAGTGTCATTTATCTCAAGGCAATTGCGTTTTAATCAGGATCCCAACTTTATGCCATGCTGCTGGTGATTTGATTACCGCAATGCTGAAGCCATGTGCTAACACTCGTTTGAGTTCTTGTAATGCGGCAGGCACTTTTGATGCCGTCTCTTTCTCTTGGAGGAGTAGGAGGGCGGGAGTGTATTTGTTCCCTCTAGGAACTCAACTCTGAGGGCTCATGAGGACTGCTCGTACTCCTTTGGGACTAGAGTCAATGACTCTAGAAAGTGAAAGGGGAGAAAAGAGATCAACACATGCGCAGTAGAAGGCCAAAAGTTAAGATACAAAATTACTCACCATTCTTTACCATCTTGTGCCCCTCCTGATAGATTATATAACCCCAGGACATTGGAGTGTCAGGATGGGGCAGGCTATCATTGGCAGAATTCTTAGAACTTAGGGCCATTTTCCTACTATAAACTTAGTAGAAAGTACCTTCCTTCTACAAGGACCTCCCTGGTGGAACCAGGGCCAACCTGTGATCCAGCCTCATGCCTACAGTATGACTGAGCCCACTAAGGACGTCCTCTGGCTTAGCCTATCTTCAGTTATGACACCACACTGTCCAGCTTCACCTTGTTCACTGTGGCTTGAAAGTCAGAGCCCAGTGGACTTGGCACCCCATAGAGGCTTCAGAAGAGTAGCTTGTATGGTGATGGTGGCGAGTCCAGCTTTGATATCCCTCCCTCTCACTGTGCCTGTTCTATTCTGCCTCCTTTGGCTGCTCCAGGGCCTACTCCAAATGGAAAGTCATCTTGAAGGTATCCTTCAGTCCCCAGATGCCTTTCATCGTCCTGGCATTTTGGATAATGTCTTCTCATTGGAGATAGCTCCAAATATCCAGTGGAACCTTCCTGAACCTTGTGTTGATACCTTAGGGTTCCTTTCCCAGGGAGTGTTATGCTCTTGATATGTGGCATGTAGGCCCTACACATATGCCCATAAGCATACACATATCCACACCTATGAATACACAATTGACATCCATACACATAATCATTTGGCTCATATACACATGTGCACTCACGCAACTATACACACTCAAGTGGTTCACACACATAGATACCCACACACAGTCATGCATGCATGCATGCACACCTACACACAGATGTCAACCTGCATGTTCACTTAGACATGTATCAACATGTATACATTACCCCACACTCACAATTCTTACAATAGACATTGATACACATGCTGCCACATATTCTCACATGCACACACACAGGTATACACTTATCCTCACAGATGTCCACTTCTGTTCACACACACACACTCCCCGCATTGACACACCTGCATTCCACCATTTCCATGTGCTCCCCTAGAGTTCTGCACACCCATGCACATGGCGTATGAAAGTGGAGGAATGACTGGCAGTCAGGTCAAGGGGGTGGAAAGGCATCACAGTGGATAGGTTGATCTGCATCCAGCTGGAGACTTCTGCAGCTGGAGGCACAGCAGGGGTTGAACCCCCCACCGTGTGGGGTTCTGGCACGGAGCTGTGCACTGGAATTTCACATTATGGTATTTCTTGCAGGAAGCTATTCTCATTGCCTGAGAATGCAGATCTGCTGGAGAGCTGGGTGTGGTCATGTGGCCTTCCTGCTGCCCACCTCTCTTCTCATTATACAGTGCTCAAGGGAGAAGGCTGATTCTCTACAATTTCCCTCTTAGACATCTGCAAGCATAGAAGAAAGGCATGCTGTACTGCAGAAGCATTGGGCACCACAGAGGTTGTAAAAAGCCAACCAAACTCATCCATTTCACTCACCAAAGTTGATCATTTGCTACTTGATTTTTGATTCTTGTGTTTATTTTCTAATGAACATGGTCCTTTGACACAAAATTGAAAAAAGAGCTAGTATTACCAAATATCACAGGCTTTTTCTCATTAAATGGTGTAAGTATTAGCATTCATTTCACAAAACCTTCAGTATGTCAAATGTATGTAATGTATATGTGATCTTCAGCTGAACTCTGCCCATTTGCTATCCAGTGGAACACAGGCCTGTATGTGTTAAATCACTCACACTGTTGACAAACAATGCAGCTGAGATTTGGATCCATATAGTTAGACTCCAGCAACTTAGACTGACTTATGCCCAGAGCTGTCTTCCATTTATCAGAGACATTTTCCTCAGCAACAAATATGCTGAAAACACCATTTTAGTGAAAAGAAAATAGTCCCTCATTTAAGGCTACCATTTACCTACTCAATTCTCACTAGTTGGACATTGAGATTATTTCCAATTTCCTACTAGTTTAGCAAGTGCTGTTCTGGGAAAAAAAATCTTCACACACATATCTTTTTAGAAATGGAACAATTCTATAAGATAAATCCCACAGGGGTAGAGTTGCTATATAGGTCGATTTTTTAAAAAGAAGCATTTGATTCTCCTCACCAAACTGCCATTCCAGCAATATGCCAACCAACTGTCTTACTAGCAAGCTGTAAAATTGGCCTTTTCTCTGCAGAAGGTCTGGGGTTTTACTGCTGCATTCTGGGATTTGGCATAGTGCACAATACAGGTATCAGTGTAGCCAGGGTTCAGGCTGTGTCTGGCAACATGTTGCCATTGTATGAAGGTGATTATAGGAGTTAAGACTTGAGAGCATGAAAGGCTGAGCTCTGTTTTGTTGGAGTGAATGAAAGGTATAAAGGAAGACAATAAATGTGCCACCTAGATGGTTAATGCATCAGGTGTGTAAAGAATCCTTGGAGAAGGTACACAACCATATCCCCTCTTCTCCCACACTGTCATCTTAATGGATGACACTGGTGGGAAAATAAGCATTGCCATTCAGTGTGGTGTAGCAGAATCTCCTGGGAAACTGTCCAAGAACAAAGATACCCCAGAAACCCCTTTTTTCTTAGTACCCTCCTCACATCCCAGCAGAATGGAGAGTAAGTACAGGCCTCTTTGCCATCAGATGAAGCCCTGAGGATGACCTAGAAATCCTGCTCAAAAGCTGAGCTTGTTTATAATGAATCACTCCCATTCTCCCAGTCTCAGTTTCTTCATCTATTAAAGAGGATAACTGTACTTGAGAAAAAGATGTCTCGTTTCTGGAGACTCTGCCACCAGGGGATGCTTCACACCCACTCAGGACCTGGCATTATACATGCCTAGCTAACATGCACACTTTGTGATAGCAGCATTGGCACTGGGGTTGGCTGCATTACATTTCTCATCTGGGGAGACCAAACAGTTAGGATGGATTAGAAATGAGTGTGTCAGGGTTCGTTGTTTTAAAGGGTATTATCTCTGGAAGTGTGTGTTCCAAACCAGCTCTGGGAAGGATGGAAGCAGTGGGAGAAATGAAAGACTGTGCAATCTCTTTTTATAACCAGAGAGAAGCACTGGAGAGCCAATGAGTCCATCCAGTGTCATAGGTCACCTGTGGCTGTGGCGTCCAACCTTCCTGCAGCAATGTAGTCCACTCATAACCTGCCAAGCATGGGGCCTCTTGTGGTGTCTATGTGTTTCAGTTTGCAGGCATCCGCTGTGCAGGTGGACATCATAGGTTTGGATTCCATTTGCTGCAATGTTTGCTGGGAGATCAGCCAGGGGTAGTCCATCTCCCTGCTGCTATCCTGGCACCCAGGCGATGAAAACCCAGATGCCCTTGACTGTCTCTAATGCCAGAGATATTCTTTCATTCTCCCTTACCTTCTCACATCTACTTTTTAAAAAAAATTCTTGTACCAACTGTTTTTGGTTTGCTGATTCATTATTTTTATTTTTGGGAAATGGGTTGGGAGAGGAAAGAAGCTAACTATTTAGAAGCAGGCCAAAGAATATTAGGGAGATTTTCTCAAGTGTTTTAGGGTCAAGGATAGAATTTCCTTTATTTATTTATTCATGTACTTATAGTTCAATATTTATTTGTAGTTTATTTATATATTTATTGCCAGTACTAGGACTTTAACTCAGAGTCTGGACACTATATCTACTCTACCACTTGAGCCACATCTCCATTTTAACCTCTTTGATAGTTAATTGGAGATAAAAGTCTCATTGACTTTTCTGCTCTGGCTGAGTTAGAACCATGATCTGTAAAGCTCAGCCTACTGAGTAGTTAGAATTACAGGCGTGAACTCCTATAATTACAGGCTTATTCATATAGTTTTAATGCAGTCTTTATAATGAGACTATGTTGCACAAGATCTCATTCTACTCTTTAAATTTTTTTATCCCATTCTACTCTTGATCATAATTTCATAGATTATTTCCTGAACATTGACCATTTAAACGATTCCCCCTTTACTTTAGAGTCAACACTAGATTTGTAATATTTCGAATATTTGCTGTCTTTTAGATACTTTGTGTTATTTTTTTAAGTTAAGTTTCAATTTGCCAGTGTAAAAACTATAGTAACTTCCTGGGTTCACATTATGTTTTGCTTCATTAATTTTTTCACAGGATTGTATGTGATGGTCATTACCTCTAAGAATAATCTCATTTATTTTCTTACAAATTTTCCCTCACTAGATATTAATTAGAATACACTATAGGGCAGGGTGTTTGGCTTAGTGGTAGAGTGCTTACCCAGCATGCACTAAGACCCACCCCCCCACCCTGCCGAATTTGATTCCGCAGTACCACATACATAGAAAAAAAAGCCGGAAGTGGTGCTGAGGCTCAAGTGGTAGAGCTCAAGCCTTGAGAAAGCCCAAGGACAGTGCTCAGGCCCTGAGCTTAAGCCCAGAACTGGCAAAAAAAATAATACACTATAAGCAGGGCACTGGTAGCTCATGTCTGTAATCCTAGCTATCCAGGAGGCTGAGATCTGAAAACTGTGGTTTTAAACAAGATAGGCAGAAAAGTCTATGAGACTCTTATCCCCAATGAAACCACAGAAACCTGAAAGTAAAGCTGTGGGCCTAGTGAGAAGAGAAGTAGGCATGAGCAAAAAACTCAGAAACTGAGTTCAAGCCCTAAGACTGGCTGAAAATAAATGAGAGGACAAGTTTGTGATAGGTAGGACAGGAAATATGGTAATTCTTGGCTCTCAAGGCAGAGCCTTGGTACTTCAGTTGTCTTAAGACCAACCAGCAAAATAATAAGATTTCAGAATTGTTAACATCCATAAAAAATTGATTCAGATTCTCCAGTTATCAAATTTGTCATAGTGTTTTTTTTTAAATGTAGAAAGGTCTGAAGCTCATTCTACAAGGAAACATGGAATGAATCCATATACAGACAATACACCTGTGGTGGGTATAGGTGTTTGACTTGGAAAAGCTGGATCTGAGATGTTTCTGATGACACAGCCTGAGCTAGCAAGGCTTTTGTCTCACACAGAAAGACCAGGAGATATTTGCAAGGTCCAGAATATTCTTCTGGAAATTGATCTTTGTGAACTCCCCTGAAAAAAAAATTTGAGTGTTACACACTGCTAATTGCAGGACTGAGAGGTGGAGTTATTCTAGAGATTTTGAGGCTGTTGAGGAAATTAAGAAGGGATATTTGCAATCCTAATTCCTCAAAGCCAGCCCAAGCAGGAAAATTCATAAGACCTTTATTTCCAATTAACTTTCAGTTGTTCGAAGTAAAGCTTTTGTTCAAGTTGTAGAGTGTTAACCTTGAGGAAAAAAGTAAAAACAAAAGTAGCTCAAAGATAGTGCCCAGGCCCTGAGTTCAAGCCCCAGGACAGGAAAAAGAGAAAAGAGAAATAAAAAAAAATGTTAGTGATAAAGATGGAGCTATAATCTGCTTCATTTTACTGCTGTTGGTGCCTTTTTCATTGTTGATTTGGCCCTATGACAAAACATGGCAAATATCTCTAAGTCATCCTATTTTGGCACTGTTGAGTAGATCAGAAACTTAGCCACAAGAAAACACAAGAAAGACCCCCATTTGTGTGCCAGTGGCTCCTGCCTATAGTCCTAGCTACACAAGAGGCTGAGAGCTGAGGATCATAGTTTGAAGCCAGTCTGGGCAGGAAAGTCCATGAGACTCTTATCTCCAGTTAATCACCGGAAAACTGGAAGTAGTGCTGTGACTTAAAGTGGTAGAACACTAGCATTGAGTGAAAAACTTAGGGACAGCATCTAGGCTTTGAGTTCAAGCCCCAGGCCAGGCAAAAACAGAACCCAAACCAAAACAGCAAAATGAGACTCCTACTTTCTCCTCTCTTTCGGAACTGCCTCCCGGTTGAGCAGGGAGTAAAAGTTGGTACATAGTATAGCTTTTCAATATTTCACAGCTGTGTCCATAAATATAGAAGTAGTGGTCTTCCTAAACTGTGTTCACTGTCTGAGCCCTTTCAGTAACCACACATGAATGTAGAATGCAGTTGTCCCATTATAGTGACACTGGTACGCTTTGCTCTGAATCTGCTTCCACTTGACTTAACCCAGCTTATTTCTTTTCCTTCTTGGAACCTCACTTGAAAGGTAAAGTGAAGCTGATCTTAATTCTTCCCTCAACATGACATGCCCTTTTGAAATCGTACAAATAACAGTGTCTGATTGTCATGTTGAATTGGGGGTATGAAAGTAAAATGTTCCCAGGTCTGGCTGAAGCCAAATATTAGGTCATAAGTCAACAGTTTTGCTGAGAAACTTGGTTACTAAGAAGTTGAAAATGTATATCTTTTCATGAGAAAACTTGTTTGCCAGTAGGAAAGAAAGTCCAAAGACTGTTATCTTCCTACATGGAGGAAGAGAGATGTGTATAATTTGGCAACCTAGGTTAAAGTCCTTTTGGATGTTTGAAATTGGCTTGGTTGAGGAATGAGGGTTTGGTGTGATATTTGAAGTGTTCCCTGATGTGAAAGTTAGTGGGTGACATGGGTGTGTGTTGTTTCCGACAAGGTAGTAGGCAAAATTGTGAGAAACACTAGGAGCAGGTCATTGCCTCTGTAGATCATATTCTGTCCACAAATCCTTCTGATGGATGGAATCTGACAAGAAAAGGAGACATCTTGGATTATATGCATTTATGGTACTAAAAGAAATAAACTCTCACGGAGTGTAATTGCACATACCTGTAATCCCAGCACTCAGGAAGCTGAGGAAGGAGGAGTTGAGAATTATATGGAACCCTGAGCTTTCATATAATTAACTTTAATAAGAGAGAGAGTGAGAGTGAGAGCAGGTGAGAGAGAGAGAGAGAGAGAGAGAGAGAGAGAGAGAGAGAGAGAGAGAGAGAGAGTAGTAGAATGTGGTAGTCAGGTGTGGCTGAGTACCCAAAACAGTGCACTGGATGGGAATATTGATACATGAGTCTGTGTGTCCCCCAACGTCATTCCATGTGTACTGTACATATGCATCAACACATATCCCTTGTGTGTGTGTGTGTGTGTGTGTGTGTGTATGTGTGTGTGTGTGTGTGTGTGTGTGTGTGTGCATGCTCATCCTCACAAATGAGCAGTGAAAGGCAGAGCCTGACCTGCTGGCAGCTAAACAATTAGGGCCTTGTTCCCAGTGGATTCATCTCCAACTTCTGGACAACTACATGTACTTGACATTTAGTCGTGGCTACTTACTGCGCTGAACACAAAGCCATCATCTCCTGTGCTCACAGCCATCTCCTAGTGCTTTCCACTGTCTCCATTGCTCACAAGTAGCAGCATTTAAATTCCAAGTAGAAATATAAAGAGAATAGTATTTACCTCTGCCACTAAGGCCTATGTTTTTCAGGGTGGGTCTTTCCCATCATTGGCAAGTTATCACATTCCCTGTACATCTCTGACCTGAAGAATCTTAATTTACTTTCTAGATTCTTATCTGAGAGGCCAAAAATAGTGGGAGAGTTTTCTGGTGAGCAAGAGAACCTTATAGAGAAATTCCACACGTCCACCATTGAGGTGTCTCACTAGGTAAGACATCACGGTTGATGGCCCACAATCTGACTTAGTGGTGATTTGTGTCTTCCAGGCAAAGAAAGGCAACTATGCCTTTTTGTGGGACGTGGCCGTGGTGGAATATGCAGCCCTGACGGATGACGACTGCTCGGTAACCGTCATCAGCAACAGCATCAGCAGCAAGGGCTATGGCATCGCCCTGCAGCCTGGCAGCCCCTACAGGGACCTCTTCTCCCAGAGGTAGGCTCTCCTGGCCAGCCATCCCGGCAACATCAGGACTTAGGCAGCTTTCTACCAATACAACTTCCACCCCAGCTCCATCTTGGCTCTCTCTGTCAGTGCTGCGATGAAAATTGTAAGGGCATGGTCTCTGCTCATGACAGTTCCTGGTACATGTAGCATGGCACTGTGAGTCATGAGTGCCAGCCTAGGGCATGAGCAAACTGGCAATAATATTCTCCAGAGACTAGAGGAAGTAGTAGAAGGGGAAGAGAGGACACTTGGCTAGATCCAGGAGGACTTCCCAGAGGTGGTGACACCAAGCCCTGTAGGAGTTAGGCTGACAAATAAATAATGAATATCAAATAATGGCTGGGAAGGCCCTAATGATAAGACTTAATGATAAATGTATTGTCAAAGCCAGATGCCAGTGGCTTGCATCTGTAATTCTACCTACTCAGGAGGCTAAGATTTGAGGATCAAGGTTAGATGCCAGGCTGGGCAGAATCTCCAATTAACCACAAAAATGTCAGAAATGGAAGCATAGTCCAAGTGTTAGAGACTCAACCTAGAATGAAAAAGGTTAAGGGACCATGCCTACACATGAGTTAAAGCCCCAGTACTGCCACCAAAAAAATGTATATCAGTAAGCATTCATGTACACTAGAGTCAAATGCAATGAGTCCAGCTTGTGCTTGACCATGTAAGACTCTCCTATGATTGGTTGGTGTGAATCCATTCCTTGAAGCCTCACCAGCTCTGGACTCTCAGACAAGATCAAGTTTCACAGTTCTTGATGCAGGCATTTAGATTACTTCCTTGAGAAAACAGTCTCTCTGTAACCCACTCCTTTACTCTACTGTAGCAGCTTATCTTGACCTTGGACTAGCTGGCCTGGCCTCAGTCTAGGAACATGGGTAATGTCAGGGGCCTCTTCCTAGCAGCTAGCCTCTCAGCAGTGGTTCTTGTTCCCAAGGAGTGCTACGCTGTAGACCCTCCACTTGCATAGAACTGTGAGGTAGCATTGTGCTGAAGGAAGGACAGGAATGACAAAGCCAGCGAGAAGGCCCCAACTCAGACTTTGTCTGTATCTATCAAAATTCAAGCTGTGGCAGGAATATCTGAAAGGCAGCAAAAGTCTAGGCTTAGAAGCAATCCTCAGTTGCTTAAATGCAATCCTCAGTTGCATGAATTTCAGTACTAAAAGGTCTGTGACCTTTTTATGTGTCAGTCATGAGACTTGAACTCAGGACCTGGGAACTATCCATGAACTGATTTTGCTCAATACTAGTGCTCTACCACTTTGAGCTATAGTAGCACTTCCTGTGTGTGTGTATGTGTGTGTTTAATTGCAGATCAGAGTTGCATGGGGACTTCCCTGCCTAGGCTGGCTTTGAACTGTGATCCTTAGATCTTAACCTCCTGAGTTTCTAGGCTTATAATTGTGAGCCACTGGCACCTAGCTGGTGTAAGATTTTTTTAAAATGTATGTTGCAGTTTGGTGCCAGTGACTCATGCCTGTAATCCCAGCTATTCGGAGGCTGAGATCACTGTTTGATGCAAGCAGAAAAATCATCTGAAACTCATCTCCAATTAACAAGCAAAAAGCCAGAAGTAGAGTGGTAGCTCAAGTGTTAAGAGTACCAGCCCTGAGCAAAAACAAAAAAAGCTGAGAGATATCACCTAAGTCCTGAGTTCAAGCCCCATGAGACACATGCACATGTACATACACAGATAGATGTATTGTACATTCTACAGTGGAGAGGATAACGCTGCCATCCAGAACTGCTCAGCTGGTTTCCGGCAGAACAAGGAATAGGACTGCTGTTCAAACTCTACTTCCTCTCTTCCCCTACTTCCTGAGTGTTCAGATTGGTCCCTGCTTCTCATGACCATTGGCGCCTCAGCCTCATAAGGAAAATGGTTGAGGACACTGAACTTGCAAGCAATCCAGTGTCTTGTTTGCAAAACTGGGAAAGGGTTTAGGACTAATTCAGGTAAATGAGGCTTCCGTTCAGGTTGATTTTCAGAATTTCATCCATTTTTCATTTTGCTCCTTACTCTACTCCCTGGGCAACAGAGGATGATTGGTCAGGCTGAAGGCATGAAATAAAGATGGCTTTTCTCTAGGATTTAGGTTTATATGGGTTTGTTTGTCTAGGTGGGAGGCTCAAGAGAGTTGCCACAGACCTGCCACCTATGAGTATTTCGATGGAGCTGATGGGACTGATACAGGAACAACATCCTGACAGCCAATATGCCCCCCAAGAAAGCATTCACAGTAGCACAGAGACCCAGTGAGAGGAGGTTGGAGTCCCCTGTATTTGCAATGCTTATTAATCTCCTGAAACTAGACAGAAGTGAGCAGATATTGACCAAGAAGCTTAGGACTTTGCTGGATTGTTCAAAGGAGTAAAAGCTAGATCACAGGAGACCAGAATGGCATTCAACTTGTAGACAGAAGAGATGGGTAAGGAAAAGTTACTCCTTTTCTTCCTTCTACTATGACCCCTATATCCTCCATAAACAAAGGCAGATAGTCTATGTTCCTTGCCTTTCTTGAAAGAGGTCACTTTTTCCTTCTTTGCTTTTCCTCAGAAGGTTGTGTACTCTGTGATGCCCAGTAAAGGTCCCCACTGGGCTCTCTGGGCTTCTGAAAGCACAGTCAACTGCCTCCACAGGGCAGACTCACCTGGACAGCAGTATCTCTTCTCTGACACACGGTGTCTGCTTTGAGAGGAATACTCAAGACTTTGGAATGCTAACTTCTTGCTAATAGTTGTAGAAAAAGTTTTCTTCCATGGCACATAAAGATTGGTGTGCTGCTTGTTTTCAGCTTGAGTATGCCAGAGAGGAGAGAAGGAAACTGATCTAAAGGTGATGCACCATGCAATGACAGAAAATAAAGGTAACCCCTTGCACAGCTTTATCTGCAATGGCTGTAGCCATCTTTCCCTACACCCTGGAAGCTGAGTTCTTTCCTTGCTTTGACAGAGCCCAGGATGTAGGGGTGTGTGTGTGTGTGTGTGTGTGTGTGTGTGTGTGTGTGTGTGTATTCGTGCATGCGCTCACACTTGTGCATATGCGATAGGATTTATGGTCTATAATACGTTTGCAAACCCCAGCATGCAGAGTGGTCATTCAATAACTGTTTAGTGAACTTAATAGCCATTTATTGAGCACCTACTGTGTAACAGGCTCCACAACTATTGAATAAAGGAAAGCACCTGCAATTATATCTGTCTGGGAAATAGAACAACTGGCATCAGGAAGTGGCTATTATCGCTCTGGCTTCCTCATAAGACTATAGATTATTACAGTGTGCATTAGTTGAACCCCATTCTAGAAGACATTTTATGCCTGTGACTTTTCTTTCCTATTGCTACTGTATTTAAAGTTCCTTTGTTTGTTTATTTTTTCTGTTCTTTATTTTCCTATAAATTGCCTTATGCTCTTTCTGGACTAAGACTGAGTATAAAAGATGTAGAGAATTATAGGGAGCCAGAAGAAAAGGTCAACAAAACTATGTAGCCAGGCTATGTTTCACAGAAGCTGCTTGCTGAGTGGAAGAGAAGGGATCTGACCAGTGTTTCACTATTTCCTATGCTACAACTTATCCTTAAAGAATAGCTTGCTCTCCCAAAAAGAATATAGTCTCTCTGATCCAGATCTCAACACAGGCTTGTCACTTTTCAATTGTAATCTGGGACAAGTGTTTTAGATCCTCAGTCTCCAGTCTTCAAGAAGTGAAACAGACTTGGTAAGAACTATTCTTTAAGCCAAGCTACTCAGAGGACTGTGATCTGAGGATCCAAGTTCAAAGCAATCCTGGACAGAAAAGTCCATGAGACTCTTATCCCCAGCTAACCAGCAAAAAGCCAAAACCGGAGATGTGGTTTCAGTGGTAGAATGTGGCCTTAAGCAAAATAGCCAAAAGAGAATGTAAGGCCTTGAGCTCAAGCCTCAATCTCAGTACACACACACACACACACACACACACACACACACACACACACACTCACAGAACAAAAGCAATGAATGAAATTGGGATTACTCAGCAGGTTTTTGTGAGGATTGAAATAGTATGAAATGATTTTCCCCTATTATTTTCTCAGTAAACACAGCTTATACCTAACTAGCCTGGTAAGTGTGTTGGTCAATTTGACCATCTGATTGTTCAACTACTAAGTGAAGATAAAACATGTAACAGACTTTCCTGCCCAGGTTAACTTCTAACTGTGATCCTCAGATCTCAGCCTCCTGAGTAGATAGGATTAGAGGCATGAGCCGCTAGTACCAGGCTCTGTTACCTTTTATGGAGATTTTGTTGCTCATCAGGATGCGAGCTAATGGTCTGTGAGGTAGGTACATTTATTGTCTCAGATTTTTAGAAGGCTAGGGTTTCAAAGTCTGGATTCCAACCATTTGCATTAGCACAGTCTCCGTAAGCACACAACTCCAATTCTCTCCATGCTGAGTCAATAGTTCAACCATTAGCCTTCTCTAAGGTCGTGACATCTTTTATATCTGACACTGGAGTTCCCATAACTTTACAGGATGTTCAACCTATTCAACCCTGCCAACCAAGACACTTATATAAGGCCAGTGGATCGTTAGACATATAACTTCCCTTACCTGACACGAGTCATGGGAGATACTGAATGAGACACTATGGCTACCCAGTTAATTCTGCAGTGTGCTATTGGAGAGAAAGCTATGATTTTCAGGAGCATGGCTCCTGACACCCAAATGCATGTTGAATCATGCATTTATCTCAATGTCCAAGACCTTCCATGCATAGCCATATTCTGAGTCATTTGGGCTCATCAGTGCCTTGAACATTTGATGGACTCATGTCATGATTTAACCATGGCCATTTTGGTTTAGGTTAGTTTGCATTATTTGACAAATACACATCTTTATTGGCAGAGCACATGCTTGCAACCTTAGGCCTTAGCTGTGAGAGCAAGTAGATTTATATATTTTTTTAAAATCCATGCGAAAAGAACAGGCAGACCCATCCCAGAAGCCACTACCCTATTAATGTAGTAGGAATACAGTCTGTGCTAGAAAGATGAGGATGCTGCATTTTAGCAGGAACCAAGCCTATGTCCAGGTATACAAGGCTGAGATTTGGCAACTCCAAAGCCTGCTCTTTTCACTCAGCTTGATTGATCCCAGCCAATGAAGGGGCTATGTCATTCTGGATCCATGCTTCTAACAGGTCAGTGGATCCTCTTGAGGAGTCACCATTTGTAACTATTGGATACAATGAAGCATATCTGAGCACTGCTTTAGACCTGTGGTCACAGCCAGCCTGTGACATAAGTCCAAGACAGATACTGCTCAGTTATTTAGGTGAATGTCTTCCCAGTGTGATCAATTGCTGCTTGTTAACGGTGCATAACCAAGAAGATAAAGGAGATCACATCAGATGTTGTTAACTGAAAAACCTCATGGACCAGATTCAATGAGCATGACGTCAAAAACAGGCTTAGTTGACTATTTGGAGTTGGTGTGTGTGTGTGTGTGTGTGTGTGTGTGTGTGTGTGTATGTGTATGTGTGTATGTGTGTGTGTGTGTGGCACATGTGGGAAGGATGTACCAGGCTGCCACTGGTTCACTTTTTAGGCTCCTGGATTTCAGGGGGAAGCTACAAAATACAAGTTAGAAAAGCCTCACCAGAGGGCAGCAAGGAGCAGTAGGAGTTGCCCTTCTAAGGTAGAATAAATCCAATCCAGATGCCTGGGCTCGGCTTGTTGTGTACTTACTCACACCGTCCTTCTCCTAACTCACCATTCCACAGACTCACTGGCCTTGTTACAGTGGCTTGCACACAACAAATCCCTGCACCAGCCAAGACAGTTATATGTAATTCTAGTCCCAGGAAGGGGCTTCCTTTGCCTCGTTGCACGCCAATGCTGCCAACCTCAAAGTAAGTTTGGGAAGGTATTTCATCTCTCTGCGTTTTGATTTCTTTCTCTGTAAAAATGGGAATACAGAAATAACCTTCACAAAGGATTGACACAAAAATTCATCATTATCTACAAAACATTTAACACAGATATTTCCTGGCACACTGAATATTCTAGACCAGTATAAGCTATGATAAATCATGCTTCAGGTGTAATTTAACCATTACTTCCTTCACAAGATCCTCCTTAGCCTTCCTGGCTGAGCTGGCCTCAAAATGTGCCATTTCCTGGCACCTGTACTTTCATTTCAATTCCTGGCACCTGTACTTTCATTTCATTGTATTTATCACAGCTTCTGTCTTTACATTGCTGGCTGTTTGTCTTAAGGCTAGTTTCTTATGCCTTGAAAGTATAAGCTCAGCAGGATTAGGCATTACTTTCCACATCAAATGAATAAATGAAGAATCATGTGGGTCCTAGAGGGAGAGACTTGGGTAGACATGTGAAGTATTCCTTGTCAAAAATGCTCTGGAGAGGCCAGGAGTTTGGTCTAGTGGTAGAGTGCTTGCCTAGCATGTATGAAGACCCAGGTCTGATTCCTCGGTACCACATACATAGAAAAAAAGCTGAAAGTGGTGCTGAGGCTCAAGTGGTAGAGCTCTAGCCTTGAGAAAGTCCAAGGACAGTGCTCAGGCCCTGAGCAAAAGCCCAGGACTGGCCAAAGAAAAATAAAAATTAAAAAAATGCTCTGGATAAGAAATGTTTTAGAGGTTTCTTTATTTCTTAAATGCATATGTATAATGCATTAAATAAATATATATCATTATATAATATATAATTACATATCACTATTTCATTATATGATGCATCATATATCTCATTATATATATTTATATCATTACATATATATCTCATTATATATAATTATATATATACCATTATGTACCTCATTATGCATATATGTATATATGTATATATGCATAATGAGTTTTCTTAGGGATTACACCTAGGTGAAATTGTATATACCATTTTAAATAATTTTGCATATGAAATTCTATCCATCAAGTCATCAGAAGATATATGTAGAATTTTCTAATCGGAATACCATGTTATTCCTCAGAATTTTTCAGATTGGGGAGCATTTTGAATTTCAGATTTTTGTTTTTTGGATAGATATGCTCAACCTGTGGAAGTAAGAAATTTCTAAGGTATTTTTATTATGGTTAAAAAGCTGTACCAACGAGTTGGTGTTCAGCAAGGCAGTTTATGAGTACTATGCAATTTGATCACTATCATTCCTTTCAACATTCTTACCTACCCATCCCATCCCAACCAACCCTTCAAATAATTTTTTTTCATATATTTTTATTGTAATTAATAGAAAGGTTACATGATATTTGCCAGATAGATGGTGCATTCGAATAATTTTTGTAACCATGAATGTCTTAAGCCCACTGTGTGTGTGTTTACTTGATTTGTTTCCATATTTACCTATTGATTCCTTATTCATTCTCCTGTTTTGTTACTGGATTTGGTCCATGGACCACAGAGGAAAGGAGATTGGCTGCTGAGGAGAAAAGAGATAAAACCTGATTAATGTTTTGGGGAAATCACTGTGTCTGCTTGTATGGGTTGTAGTGGAATTTGAGGCAAAGAGTTGCCTCCAAGACTACACATAATAGAACCATCATGGTGGCAGAGACCAGGACTGAGCGGACGAGATCTGTGACTATGGATCACCTGAGTTTTGTCTTGCAGGATCCTGGAGCTTCAGGACACAGGTGACCTAGATGTACTCAAGCAGAAGTGGTGGCCGCACACAGGTCGCTGTGACCTCACCAGCCACGCCAGTGCCCAGGCTGATGGCAAATCCCTGAAGCTGCACAACTTTGCTGGTGTCTTCTGCATCTTGGCAATTGGTCTTCTCCTTGCCTGCCTGGTAGCTGCCTTGGAGTTATGGTGGAACAGTAACCGGTGCCACCAGGAGACCCCCAAAGAGGTCTGTACCTGGGGTCCTACCTCTGTCTGCCACAACCAAGGAGGGAGGGCGGGAGGGAGGGAGGGATCCCATCGGGCAATTGTTTTCTTCCAGTTAGTGTTTACATGAGGCCTCTTATGGAGAGATATCAGCAATGTATATCGGGAGGGATTCTGGTTTTATTATATATTTTAAAATAAATTTTCATCTATTTTGATTGTTATTATAAAGGGGATGAATGAACAGAGGGTTTGTAGTATCATAAGTCAGGTAAAGAATACATTTCTTTGTGGACAGTACCCCTCTTTCCTTTGCCTGGTTTTGGTTTGTTTTGTTCTTAAAACAAGAGAGGGAAAAATGCAGGGGACAGTTTCATAGTTTGAAGAAAGCACCACGTGCCAGCCATGGCCACTAAAGTCCTGTATTTATCTATAGAACAAGTACAGCGTGGGCAGCGCCAGAGAGCCTTTCCCCACCCTGCCCTGCCCATGTGCCTCCACCCTGACCTGGAGAGATCACCTGTAGGGTAAGAGAGGACCCCATATTCCTTTCTGGTTCTCTTTGCTTACCCAGCCACA
The DNA here is from genome assembly GCF_031878675.1 of Megascapheus bottae. NCBI lineage: Eukaryota > Metazoa > Chordata > Mammalia > Rodentia > Geomyidae > Megascapheus > Megascapheus bottae. Next base: position 35,747 of record NW_028327358.1, on the reverse strand, counting down.
GAGGGTGTCCCCATCTCTCCTGTTACCCCTCCTCCCTCTCTCCTTCCTTCTTGTAGGGTTTACATCCTGCTTGAGACACCCCACTTTCAGGGTATTATTGTAGCTCTGTCCCAGTGGATGCTAATCACAGTTAAATCTGTGCTTTGATACTTCTCCTGGGGGGGGGATTCTTTAAGCTCATCTTGGGAATTGTTTGAAATGAAGTCATCACAAGGGCCCCTAGGAGACAGTTCTAAATGATGGCAGCAGGGTGTGCCATTTGATGACAATGTTCTTAGCACAAGCCCAGTCACTGCATTCATTGGCTCTCACATCTCAGCATGTACCCCTCAACGACAGACAGCTGGAATCACAGCCCTGCTTACAGATTCTGTTGGGGTGAGGATGGAAATCTCAAACAAGGGAACTGAGAGGCAACTGACTTGTTATGATTTGTTCATTTTTGTTGTTGTTTGTATTCTCCGGTGACTCTAGTGACACAAGTTCACAAAAATGATTTTTAGAGGAAAGAGTCAAACTCAACTGGGGAAGGGGCAGGGGCAGACATAAAAACTAGGCAGGAGCAGTGTGAGCGGCCTGGAATCTTCTCAGTCTAATGTGGGGCTGGGAATCTGTGCCTCTGGACAGTAAGAACCTCAGTCATCGTCTCTGTGGTCTGCAGTGGTTGCCTGGCTGTGATGTCATTCACCAGTCTGTAAGGAATTTCTAGCTGAGGACTATGGGGTCTGCTTGCTTCCATCTTTCTTAACAATTCATCCCAGTGAGCAGTGTCATCTGATTTTCCTTTCCTTGGAAGGAGGGCACTGCTGAGAGAGCTCTGAAATATTCCAGGGGCATCTTCCTTTCCTTCCGTATATATTGCCATGTCAAAAAATACAAGGAATGGTTCCAATGCCACCTCCATAGCTCCTCTGTCACTCCCAGACCCCAGGAAGGCAGGAAGGATTACCTTTGCAGGGAATTCATGGAATGGTGATTAATTGGAGATAAGAATCTCATGAACTTTCTATCCAGACTGGCTTTGAACCTCAATCCTCAAATCTTAGCCTTCTGAGTAGCCAGAATGAATACATGCATGAGCCACCAGAATGGAGCTACAACTGGAAACTTGTAAATGAAGCCAGTGGGAAGGACTGGGAATTACCCTTTTAAGTGTTTTCATGAAGAACCTCACTTAACTCTGCAGCTGGGGCATCATGTCTGACCCCTCCACATCCTGGTCATGGCCCTCTCACCACTGCCACAATCATGGCCCATGTGCACAGCACAGGCAGCCAGAGAGGGTTATCCCCAGAGATACCCGGAGCAGGAACAGGGAAGATAGAGTGGATGAAAGAGACACTGGCTGACTCATATAAAACCCCTCTTGGACTGTTTATACTGTCCACCACCTCTGCTAATGTCACCTGGGCTGGGTGCTAGTGGTTCACATTTGTAAGCCTAGCTACTCAGGAGGCTGAGATGTGAGGATTGTGGTTCAGAACCAGCTGGGGCAAGAAAGACCTGGAGATTGCATGTATATGGAAGTGGCCTTGTGGCCCAAGTAGTAGTGTGTTAGCCTTGAGCAAAAGAAGGTCAGAGACAGCACCCGGGCCCTATGTTCAAACCAAGGACTGGCAAAAAAAGGAAGAAAGGAAGGAAGGAAGGAAGGAAGAGAGGAGAAAGAAAGAAAGAGGAGAAAGAAAATGCACCTTGGATCAGGGAGCAGAGGTGAGCAGTGCTGGCCTGGCTGATGTGGGCAAGGTGGGGTGCAAGACATAAGCTCGAGTTCAAACTCTTAATACATCTCCTAGGAGCCTCTGGAAGGCATTGTCTATTTTTAGTCTTGTCCCTTTGCAACTATTTTCAGTTTTATCTCTTTATAACCCCCAGTGTCATGACAGCTCCAGAATTAATCATCAGTTTGTATGTATACAGAAGTGTGTGTGTGTGTGTGTGTGTGTGTGTGTGTGTGTGTGTGTGTGTAAGAGAGAGAGAAGGGGAGAAACACAGAATTTTATTTTCTGGAGAGACATAGGTAGGAATGTGAGAAGGTAGAGGCAAAAAGAAGAGTGCACGCTGTCTGTGCCCTTCTTGCTTTTCTCCTGGTGTCTAAGTCCAACATCTCAGCTATGAGGAGATGAATGTTCATATCTTACTACTAAAATGCAGCTCTCCTGCCCTGGCTGCCGACATGCTTCTAGGAAGAGGAGGGTCCATGGAGAGGCATGCAGAGAAGCAGAGCAGCTGCAGTTAATCCTGACATCATTATGATGTTGTATGGAAACATATACTACAGAGAGAGAGAGGGAGAGGGAGAGGGAGAGGGAGAGGGAGAGGGAGAGGGAGAGGGAGAGGAGAGAGAGAGAGAGAGAGAGAGAGAGAGAGAGAGAGAGAGAGAGAGAGAGAGAGAGAGAGAGGGGGGAGAAGGGGAGGAAGAGAGAAAGAAAGAAAGAGAGAGAGAGTGCATAGAATGCATCCTGGGACTTGAACTCAGAGCGTAGGTGCTATTCCTGAGCTTTCTTGCTCAAAGATAGTACTCTACCACCACTTGTGCCTCAGCTCCACTTCTGGCTTTTTGATGGTTAATTGGAGATAAGAGTCTCATGGACTTTACTTCCCAGGCTCACTTTGAACCACCAACCTCAGCTCTTAACCTCCTGAGTAGATGGAGTTACAGATGTGAACCATTGGCTTTTTTTGAATTGAAGATGAAGTTTCTTCCATTTCTCTCCCTTCTTTCTTTAATAAGATCACTGATGGGAGCACAGCCCCTATTTTCAGATAATTTACCACCTTACTGGCAGGTACCACACAGATATTTCCAGGCAGATCTCCTTTCCATGGATCTCAGCTCTTCTGAAACGAGCAGCAAGTACCAGCCAAGGCCCTAGTCCAGCTAACTCTTTACGGGGCCATAGTGGGTAGTGGTGAGTGACCAAGATTTATTGGGGCTTGAGTTGTTCTGACATGAGTGATAAGAATGAGAAGAAACCCTACATCTGGCGATGAGATGGGATAGTGAATGGCAAATGAATGGTTAACAGGGAAGGAGGGCAGGAGGAAGATGCTGGTAAGGGAAGGCTGGATGTGTTCCTCAGGACTTTTATGTCTGGCTGAGGAGTATAGATTCCTCATCTAAACAGAGCATGGGAACCAGGGAAAGGGCTAACATGACTGTATTTAAGAAGTGAATCTTTCAAACCATGGAGAAATAATGATGGTGTTTAATTTAGATCTACTGTGGCTTGTGTTTTATGGAGCAACATTTGAAATTAGGTGAGAGTGTCTACTTACTCCTAAAGCATTTCATTTGGGGCCACCAGCCATATTTCTTAAGAGCAAGGAACCTGTCTTTGGGTGGAGCCCAAGCTGTGTTTAATGGCTTATTCTGAGATTGCCTTCAGAGTTTAGACACCTATTTGGGTAAGAGTAGTAATGTGCGTTCAAGCCCTTAATATTCATGTGCATTTGAGCTCATATATTTTTTTTTCCTGGGGAATCAGACAATTACGTAGTTACCCAATGCAGGTGAGTGCATCAAGCTCAGAGGATGCAGTAAAGAGCCACCCGCTAGATTTATGGGGTATGTGGAGTCATTGCTCTGAGAATAAAATATTCATGAAATAAAGATGAGAACTGCACAAATGGGAGCTGACATGAGGATTGAGAGATGAATCATCCATCCGTAGTGGAAGCTTAGAATCCTTGCTGCTTCCTGCCTTTGCCCACCCTCCCTCACCCCATGCTTCTGTAGCAGGCAGGAGGTGGCTGGCAAGGGTAGTTGAGTGGCAGGAGACTGAGTGATGGCTGGCCTCTTTGTCTGGCCAGCATCTGTCTGGGCCCTTCTTGGGAGGTCAGATCTCCAACTCCACACTATTCTTTAACAAAGCCTCTCTTCCTTTAATCACTGTTTATTCTGTGTGGAGACTTTCTCTCCTGCACAAATTCCCTTTTCATCTGTTGTAACACTTTCAATCAAGAAAGATATGCAAAGGGTCTTCAGGCTACTCTCATCCCAGAGACATTCTTGATTCATGGGGACCAAGGGTCTGTTGCCTCTTACGGATGGAGGAATGGATGGTGTGGAGTATGGAAGAGGCACATTACACCTTAGGGTAACTGGCCTGTGCTGGGCAAATTGCAGCTTATCTACTTAACATTTGAAAAAGGCATTCTTACCCTTGGAAGGCCACAGGGAACTGCAAGAGCCCAGATGCATCTGCTGCCCTCTAGAGGCAGGCTTGTCAAAGAGCCATATACTGGCTTTCTGGCTGGTGTGTGCTGGATTCTGAGTTCCTAACTAGGAATTCCTACTTAAAATCCAGATATTAGCATTTTTCCCCCAGAGAATTCAGGAAATGAAGGATGTAACACAGTTCTTCCATGGATCAGGGCTCTCATGAGACAGCTACTTCTTTTAATCCCCAGTTCTCACTCGTCAGCTGAAACTTGAGTCTAACCTGATAGCTACTTTACTGAGATTGAACAGTTTGGCACATTCTAGTTCTTAGCCCAGGGCCTTTTAGTTGGAGGGCACTGAACACTTTTTGGGTGGGTGTGCTGATCTGACACCTTGTACTTGGGGCCTAGATGCTATCCTTGAGCATTCTTGCTCATGGCTAGCCCTCTATCACTTGAGCCATGGAGGCTCCATTTCTAGGTTTTTCCAAAGTTCACTGGAGCTAAGGGTCTCACAGACATCTCCTGGTTAAGCTGGCTTCGAAGTGTGATTCTCAGACATCAGCCTCCTAAGTAGTTAATATCCCACGTGTGTACCCAGCAGCAGCACTGAGCACTTTATTATATATCACTGCAAATCTCCAAACCAGCCTACTGGCAAAGCTTCCCCTGAATGTGGACAGTGTTAGATACAATTCCATCCTGTAGTGATTGTTTACCTACTTGTCTCTGCTGCAATTCTGCCAGCAACTCCTCACCTCTGAATTCTCATCATTTTTGCCTTCTTTCTGAGACACCGAGGCCTTACTAAGGCATGATGAATATAACTGAAGTTTTGAGCATCTTCCATGTGCCAAGAACCAAAGATGAATGCTTTCTGTAGAACACGAGTTCATCTGGTGGTAGGAGCTCAGAAGTATTTATTCATTCATTCGAATGAACTAACCTGGACTCCTATAAAGAAAATCTTATTCATGTTAAATTGTTAGATAATCACTGCAGTGAGTGAGATCAATGGCATTCGGGTATGGCTGTGCATCCAAGATAATTAATTCTTGAGCCATTTGAAATATAGATGCTTGAACCTCATTTCATAAAGGGTCATTGTAAGGAGCCACGGACAACTGTAATTGATAAACTACATCTACTCCTGATATTCTGCTAGGGATTAAAATCTCCCATCAACCTTCTGCTAAGTTGTGGATAAATCTTCATAGTGAGATTTGGTAAATATCTAATATCTACTTTGGTATGGTGGGGGAAAAACTTCCAGGTTTTGGAGACAGGTGGATGAGAGTGCTGATACTGATGCTTCACTCGCCATAGAACTGTGTCATTTCGAGCCAATCACTTCACTCCCAGCCTCAGTTTATTCTCATGTTTGCCATTGCTTGTGGGGGCCCTGTCGATTAAGTTACTCAAAACTCTGCCATGGTGCTTTGAAAAATCTGCCTGTGAGACCTCTCTTGAGATCACTTCCTGGAGGTGAGGGTCAACCACTGATTTTATCCAACATGACTCTGACTCCCCTAGCCTTTTCCAAGACATCGGTGTCACACTTTAAGGGGATCATCTTGGTGGCATTTCTCCCAGTCATTACGTCTCATTTACCACCTGGCTCGTTGCAGTGGTTAGTGAGAGAGAGCTGGCAACGATCGCTGTAGTCAGACGAGAAGTCCCTCACTCCTAGTTCTGATCTTGCCTGACTTAAAGTAGGAGCTGTTGGATTCCAAACAAAGTCAGTTCTAACGAGTCCCGCGTGTAACAGACTGTTACATAGATGATAGTTTAGTTAATTACCGTTTTTCAATATACTGTATTATTTCCACATTGGTGAACAGCAGCTTAATTACAGAACTTTATCTCTCTGCAAGACAATGCCTGAGAGAGATTCCCTGGTAACCTCTGTTGGTGCATCTGTTCATCATGTTTAATTTGGGGTAAGAAATACAGAGCTGGAATGCAGCTGAATCATGGGTAAATGCAGCCAGTGGGGTTTTATGTCATATTCTTCTGGGGTGTTTGACTAGGTCAGCTGCCTATGCTAGATTAATGAAGGCCACAGAAAGTTTCCAGGTCTCTTTCCTCAACTGTCATTACCTGGCTGAATGCAGAAACCTTAGGATAATGAGGATGTAAACTGATGTAGTTCACATTAAAAAACCCATTATTGGAATTTGCATAACATTATAGAATGCACCATTTTGTCTCAAAGATGAATAATTATTCAAATTACTCTTGCCTCTTTCCTTGAGTAAGCTGATTACTCTTGCTGCTTCTTCCCTTGGCCAGACACAAGAAGGTACAACGAAACATGACCTTGCATGTGTTAATACTGTGACCCCCGGTAATCTAAGAAGACAAGATTTCCAAGCCTTAAATCAGATATGTTCTTTGCTGTTCAGTTCTGGGTGCATACAGAACAATTGGAACAAGCAGGATCAAGAAAAACTGTGAGACCGACCCTCAGATAGGTTGCATTTCTGTTTTGCAGAGGAGTCATGAAATTTTCTCTTCTTATTCTACTCATTTTCTTTTTTTCCCAGTCTTGGGGCTTGAATTCAGGGCCTGGGCACTGTCCTTGGACTTTTTGCTCAAGGCTAATGCCCTGTCACTTGAGCCACAGCACCACTTCTGGCTTTTTTTGAGTATGTGGTACTGAAGAATTGAACCAAGGGCTTCGTGCATGCTAAGCAAGCACTCTATTGCTAGACTATGCTCCAGATCCTCCATGCTTTGTCTTATCTGGTCACACAACCAGTGGTCGCTGGCTCTTAATGGTCCCCTTCTTTCCCAAGGGTTGTCTTAGCATTGGCTCTACTGGATTAATGGAATTTGAATAGAAAAATGTCCCAGTGGCGCAAGGAAGTTGGATGTTTGACAGCCATTTGAAATGGGACACTCTCTCTAGAAAATTTCTGCAATTGGTGTGGACATTTTCCATGTGTCCTGGTGTAGAGAGGTTAAAGGCTAATTAATAGCCACATGACATGTCCTCGCAGCCGGGGAATGGATTCATCCATCCTTAAATTGAAGCAAGAAGAGAATAAATGGGCTTAAGAAAGAATTTATTCAGAAGTGGAGGTATGGCTCAAATCACAGAGTGCCAACCATGAGCAAATAAACTAAGAAAGAATATGAGGTCAGTCTGAAGAATTTGAGCCCCAGTATTGGTAAATACACACAGACATAGAGACACATAGATACACACACACACAGACACACACACACACACACACACACACACACACACACACACACACACACACACACACAGAAAGTATTCAAGACTTTTTATTCAGAAATGCTTATCTTTTTCTTTCTGTTTTTAAATTGATGGTTTTGGGGATTGAATTTAGGAGCACATGCTTGCTAAGCAGTGTCTTTTTTTCCATTGGGTTATTGTTGAGGTAGAGTCTCACTGTGTTCTCTGTGTGTCTTGGTCTACGATTCACTCCTCATGCTTCCCCTTGTATCTGGGGGTGACGAATACGAGCCCAGCTATTGTGCTTCCCAAGGAACTGGAGCAATAGGTATAGGCCATAATGACCAGCCAATGGTGAAGATGGAGTCTCTTAAACTCTCGAATTGTTCCCTGATTTTTATAACCCAAGTAACTATTATTGCAGGTTGGAACCACAACACACAACTTACAAACATGGTCTTAAGTTAAATGGCCAGGTTTACATTAACTTTCTGGATTGGTCTGTTTTCTAAATGCTTTAATGGTACCTGATCATCTCCCCATACATCACTGTATTTAACATGTTAGGCTGGATTCTGTGCCCTTTCACTTTTTTAACATACCAGGCCTTCTGCATTCTCTCCTTGGTATCTCGGTGGTGAAAGCATCTATATCAAGAGGGGAGGGGGAAAGGAGGGAGAAAAAGAGAGCTTTCTTGTGTTTTTCTCTTCAGAGGATTTTGATTGGTCTGTCTTTTCCTCAAAGCTCACAGTGTTTGTTTGCCTGGTAGAAGATAGGGGAAGGTTTTTTTCTCTGTGCCCTCTGCTCTCAATTTTCCAACTCCTTGTGATCTTCTTGGACAAGAAGTTATCTTTTTTTCTCTCTCTCTCAAAACCTTGAAAAAAGTAGGAATCACCTTCTGGACACCTAACATTAAAATGACTCTCAGAACAAGAACTAGGTTGTCCCTGCCACCTGCCAGAATCTAGCATGAACACAAGCCACATACTTGCTTCCTGCTGCAAAGAATTCCACTCTTCCAACTTCATTTCCTTCCATTCCCACAGAAGACCTACCTTTGGAGCTCAACCATAGGCATAAGAGTTTACCTTTATCACAACCATGGCATAAGGGAAACTCTGAGGACCTTACAGTCCTGAAGAGAACATAGAAAGGAAGAAAGTCAGGGTTGCACAACAAACTAGTTCTTCTAGTAATCCACAAAACCTCCTGGTAATCAGTTTTCTTCCATGGATGGGTAAACCTTTATAGCTGGGCGATATTCTCAGCCATCCTTCCCTGGGTTTTGTTGCAGGCAGAGGAGGGAAAATTGAATTTTTTTTGCCAGTTTTGGGGCTTGAATTCAGGGCCTAAGCACTATCCTTTGGCTTTCCTCAAGGCTAGCACTCTACCACTTGAGCCACAGCACCACTTCCAGATTTTCTGTGTATATGGTATCGAGGAATTGAACCTGGGTCTTCGTGCATGCTAGGCAAGCACTCTCCCACTACGCCAAACTCCTGGCCCTGAAACTTGAATTCTTAAACCTTCAAAGTATCTGATATTTGCTTCAAAGTATCTGATATTCTTCTGTTACCAGTCTTCTTCTCTTTGGACATTTAGAAAGTAGCTTGTGACTTTGGCTAATGCAGCAGGTGACGGAATCGCATCCATTATCAGAAGCATCACAGGGGATCCTGGTAGCCAGGAGAAGCTGGGGGAATAGGCTTGGTGGTGGGCAGAGCCAAGGCTTGTCCAGAGGCCCCAAAATCAAGGGGCAGAAAGCTGGATAAGGTACCTCTGCCCTCCTGACCAAATACCAACCATTTTCTCTTTGTTTGTCTCTCCAAATAAACTTCAGACTCATTCCTCTTGTTCTTGCTTAGGTTCAGATTGTATCTCTTGGCTAGGTGAACAGGTCACTTGACAAGCTGCTGTCCAGGGTAGACAATCATTTATTTCCTCAAAGCAAATAAACTGTGAGCATATTTAAGAAGAGATTAGTGCCTCTGAGTGATTTGCACACACTAATGTTTCCAAGTAACAGGCATAAAAGACTACTTCAACAATTTTATATGCAAAAATTCAAATGAATAAATAGAAAGACAGGAAGCTGCCACAACTGGCTCAATTGTGTTATACTTAAGCAATGAACTTGAATTTGAACTCACTGACTATAGTAAGCAACGAACTTGAATTTGTTTTGTGATTTAGGGGTTGCCCCTGATTCATGGTTCAACCCATGAACTTTTTTAATGTTGACTATGCTACTACACAAGCAATGTGCCAGCTGGGCACCTGTGGCTTAAGTCTGTAATCTTAGATACTCAAGAGGCTGAGATCAGGTAAAGCCAGCCTGGGCAGGAACGCCCATGGGACTCTTATCTCTAATTAACCTCCCAAAAGTTGGAGGAAGTGCTATAATGCTAACCTTGAGCAAAAGTGCACAGGGACACCATCCACTGAATCACAAGTGAAAGCAAGCTCTACCTGCCTTGCTAAGCTAGGATGTTTGGTAGGTGAGGTGTATTAAATGCATTTTAATTTACTGAATGATATTTTTGACGTATGCTGAGATCCTCGGGATTAATCTCAACAATTGAAGAACATCTATAGTTTATAAACTTCTGAAAGATTCAATGAAACTTTCCTGAATGGTGTTTTCTTCTCTCATGTAGAAACCTGGTGTCACTTGTGACTTTTGCCTCTCAGACATGGCCTCAACTCAAAGCTGGTCTCCTAGCCCCAACTTGCTGAACTGTATTTCTTCTGGCTCTCCTTAAGGGGCTTGTCAATTATGTCCAACTGCCATCTGACATGGATCTGAGTTCACTTTCAAACCAATGTGCTCTCTGACCATCATATCTCTTAGTCTGAAGCCATTTCTCCGTTGTTGTAGGAAACTGTCAGTTTTCTCACTCTGGGAGACTTTGTGAGAATGACAACAGGTTCACCACCCAAAGTCAAGCACTCTGTGTGTCAACTCTAAACTCATGGGGGCATAGAGAACTGATGGGCACCTTTTTCCATGGCAGGGAGCATTTGGAAGGAAGTGGCTTTCAGGGCATTTCACCTTATCTGCTAGCAAATGAACATTTGAGTCTTCCTGGGGTTAGCCCTCTGCATCTAAGTACAGGCCAGATGTTCTTGGTGGCCTCCTGGAGGAAATTCCTGTGTACCCAGCCCCATAGAAGCTCAAAACAACCTCTGGAGCAGTCATTAATTATTTTGCAGGGTTCCTTCTTTTTCTTTCTGAAAGTGTATCAAGACTTTTGAATTTCTCAAGCTTTCTATCATCCCTCCCCAAATGCGGAAGGTCCGAGTTTCTCTGTCCCATATGATGTCAGCATTGAACCACCCACGAGATTTTCCTTGGAGAGGATTTGGATCCAGTGTTTCTCTTGGAGTGTGGCATCAGGTAGGGGTGGCAGTATATGCTACACCCCATCTGCCTTTATTGGCAAGGTATGCAGCCCACAAATAGGTCTGCAACTTCTAATCCCATCTGGGAAGCTTTTCCCTGGGAGAAGAAGCAGGCCACACTCTACTGGCTTCACAGGGAAACAGCTGAAGAAGCAGTTTAAACTTACAAGCTGTATGACCACTTAGATCTTGATGCCTTCTGACATGGAAGGCAAAGCATAAGCTCCTTTAAAAAGAGTGATTTGCCCTTCTATTAATTACAATAAAAATATAAGCAAAAAAGAGTGATTTGGGCCTGTTTTAGATTTTTCTTTTTTTGAGCAAATAAACAAGCCAAAGTATCTTCTGTGGTGCCACCAACCACAGTGAGACCATCATGGAGAGAGACAATATCTTTCCAGGCAGTCTCAAAGCCTTTGTGACACAAGGAGAGTCACTTACCCCATGAGAAGTGCCTTTCCTCACTTCCCCGGTCCATACCTAGAAACCTTGTTAGCCTTTCACATAGGGATTTGTACCACTCGTGGCATCCCTGAATGTATAGATCGCTCAGTGAGAGAGCAGGAAGCCCTCTCCTGCTCCACATTTCCCAGATACCTTGATTGGAGACTCGGGTCTCTGATGAAGTCATTGAGCTTCTCTGTACTGAGCCTCCTTTTGCGTAAGGTCAAGGTGATGGTATCAAGCCTCTGTGAACTCAAATGGTTAAGGCATAGAGCATACCAGAGGAAGAAAGACCAATCTTCTATTCCCATTGGGCTTTAGTCTCCACCAGGCCTTGAAAGGGCTTTGTCCCGGTGGATGCTTCTGGGCATGACAATGGTTCTGATGAGTACAGCAGGCATGCTGGAAGGATTGTTGGTACACAGTGCAAGTGTCCTTCCTATGGATTCCCCAGACAACAGAGGGTTGACTACCTACTTGAGGGAGGTGGGAGCAATAGGGAAAATACTCTGTCCAGCAAGCTAAACAGGCCAGTACTTTCAGGTATGCAGATGCTGCCACAAGCCAGACTTAGTGTACTGCTAAGGCTTTCTCCTGATCTTCCTGCGTTTTCTCCCCAGGACAAAGAGGTGAACCTGGAGCAGGTGCATAGGCGCATAAACAGCCTCATGGATGAAGACATTGCTCACAAGCAGATTTCCCCTGCATCGATTGAGCTCTCAGCCCTGGAGATGGGAAGCCTGGCTCCCAGCCAAGCTCTGGAGCCTACGAGGGAATACCAGAACACGCAGCTCTCAGTCAGCACCTTTCTGCCTGAGCAAAGCAGCCATGGCACCAGCCGGACACTGTCATCAGGGCCCAGCAGCAATCTGCCACTACCCCTGAGCAGCTCGGCCACTATGCCCTCCATTCAGTGCAAACACAGATCGCCCAATGGGGGGCTGTTTTGACAGAGTCTGGTGAAGACCCCCATCCCTATGTCCTTTCAGCCCGTGCCTGGAGGAGTCCTTCCAGAGGCCCTGGATATGTCCCATGGCACTTCCATCTGACCACGCCGCCTACCCTCCCACCTGCCCAGCCCACCCACCCAACCAGCAGAGCTTTTTAATACGAGAAAATGACCACACACACGCACACACACACACACACACACACACACACACACTCAACATACACACATAGACACACGCCAGACACACACAGACACACAGAGAGACTCATTTTTCTGGTACATATCTGTAAATAATGACAGAATGGAGTGGGGTAAAAGTGTATTTTGAATATTCCCAATTTTTGAAGTCAGTAAAAAAAATACAAAAACTGTATGAATGACTTTGTAAATTTTGTTCTATATGAATAAAAAGGCAAATTACTTGTGATCATTCTGAAGTGCCAAAGGAACTTCCCCCATTGCTGGGCCTTTCTGACAGCAGGAAGGGTGACAGGACAAGCAGCTCCTTTCTGCTGGGGAAAAGAAAGAGGAACAACCCTGAATGCTGCGGGCTGCCAGGCCCCCATGGCTTCCCACCTTCACCCTTTCATCTCTCATTTCCTTCTTCAGTCCATTGTAGTCAAAGGAGAGCAAGTCTGGAACCTGATAGCACCGGGTCACGTGTTATAGGGCTAGCCTTGTTTCCTGGTAGCCTGGCACTGAGCAAAGTACCTTGGAAACAAGACAGTCCTGGTCTATCCATATCAAGGGCTCAAGGTGGTATCCCTACTGTGTGACCCCACAGTGTGCAGTAGGAATCTGACCCCTAAACCTCAGAGAAGATACCCACACTGAAGTGACAATCTCTGAAGGCTTTGATGCCAATATCTTCTAATATCATTCTGCTGGTCTTTTTCCTTTCAACTTTCTTTACCTACTCAGAAAAATCAGGTCATTAGATAGATGATGGAGGAAGTAAGGTGATTCCCAGTACTACCTCAGGGAGTTTGCAGAGTTGGGATTGGCCTGGTGGAAAGCTCTGAAGGACTGACAGACCTGAGGCTGGTCATGCAAATCATACGAAGTGATGAAATGAGAAGCCAGGTAGAGAAAAACTCTTCAGCTGAGCCCTGGTGGCTCCCGCCTATAATCCTAGCTACTCAGGAGGCTGAGGTCTGAGGATAGAATGAAGCTCAGAGCTGCCCAAATTCAAGAGTCCATGTTAACTCTTATTTCCCGCTAACCAGCAAAAAAAAAAGCTCTAAGTGGAGGTGTGGCTCCAGTGGTAAACACCAGGCTGAGAGGAGAAGACAAGTGAGAAGTGAGGCCATGAGTTCAAGTCTCAGTATTAGCCCCAGTTTATGGCCCCAGGAGAGAGAGGTAAATGGGATCATAAATACTAGCAGTAGAGAGAAGCATTGTGATTTTAGGTAAAAGTATCTGTTGGAAGGGGTGGAGAAGGTGCTCTAGATGACAGTGAAGCAGTGGGATAGAAAAAAGAGACCAAGTTAGGAAGAGATTTGACCCTTGGGAATGAAGCCCAGCTTTGTAATATGAGGACTCATTCCTATCTTCTTAAAGGAATTGTTCACAGCCTCACAAATTAAGTTTTACCTCTAGGTGTTTAGAAGGCAGCTAGGAGAGTGAAATCCCAGCAGTCGCCTTCTATGCACGCTTTACCTCCTTTTCTAGGCCAGGAGGAGTCCTCAAGCAATGACTCCACTCCAGAGCAGGTGCTCTAAGAGCAATTGAAAGTCTCTAGGGCTATGCTGGAGCTGTTGAACTTGCTGGAAACCCTATATCATAAGAGTAGACCAACCTTAAAAACTCTCTCCATTACCCATTTTAGAGCAACAGAAGTTACAGAGCCAGAGGAAAAAAGGAGTGGAGAAAGAGGAATCTGGATTGCATCACTTCTGATTCTTCCTCTTGGAAGATCAAGGTGATTCTGATCGATCAAGGAATCAGGATACAACTCACCTCTGGTGCCTGCTAGGGCTCCTTACTGGATGCAGAAAACAGGGTATTAACAACCGGTGTCTGTGGTCTTGGGGAAATACCAAGTCCTACTGATTACTTCTTCTATACCTTTGTGCAGTCATGAGACAGATGTGTTTATGAGGCTGATAACCAGCCCAGGATTGATTGCTTTCCTAAAGTCCCTAGTGATGTGATTGAGCTGTAGGAACTGCTGTACCACACAGTCAGTTAAAAGCACCCTGGGGAAGAGAGTGCTTATAATTATGTTATTTATCTTTGGATGCTGAGAATTGCCTGGTATTAGTGCTACTGGAGTGATCCATTGACATCTCTGCAGAGTGTATAGCTCTCCGAGCTGGGTGTATGTGGCATAGCATAGGTAAGGCTGCTATCAACCTGAAAAAGGAGCCTGCTTCTCTTCTTTCCATCAGCATTTTGGGACACCTTTCCAGGGTGGTCAGTTTATTTCCCCTCTATGTATAATTTCTCTATTTGAAAAATCAAACTTTGGTCTCACTGCCTTATACCCATATGTATTTCATTTTCTTTCCTGGAGATGATCTGTTTTATTTGTTCTAGCATGAATGAGGATGTTTTCTTGGGTGGTGTGGGAAAGAGATGGTGCATGTGTGTGTGTGTGTGTGTGTGTGTGTGTGTGTGTGTGTGTGTGTGTGTATGTGCATGTGTGAATGTGTGTATGTATGTGTAGGATGGGGGAGTGGAAAGAGAAAAAGAAATTGAGAGAGAGAGAGAGAGAGAGAGAGAGAGAGAGAGAGAGAGAGAGAGAGAGAGAGAGAGAGAGAGGAGGTTAAGGGAAAACATTCTGCTTAAAAAACCCTGGTGTTAATTCTTCACCATTCTTATATTATTTTTTGGAATTTCTTACTCTTGGCATGAGGGGAAATGATTGAGATTCAAACAAATTCTCTAGGGGGAAACAACAACAAAAATCAGAATCTTCTCAGCTCAGATTTCTATGTCAGCTCAGAATGTATCTTTTTTTCATGCTTTGCTTTTTGAATTTATAACTCTGTTTAGACTATTCCATACATTTTAGGTATATTTTGTGCCTTCAGACACTACAAATAATAATCAGCATTTGGATTAAAGTTGTTTAATAATAAAACTTGTCTGTTCCCTATGCTCTTATTCTCTGCGATAAAGAAATGAGGTCTGATTGTTTCTGGATGTGCTGTGGCCATGAACTGAATTCTGTCCTGTTGGCATGTGTGATCCTGAAGAAAGTTTCTCTCCTCAGGTGGGCCTCAGTTCTATCTGTGGGCTAAGTAGCATGACCTTCTCTTTCAGAGTTACCCAGGATCTCTTGTTATTAGCCAGGGTCATGTTTGGTACCAACTCTAAGCTTTGGTTTCCTTTCAAATATTGAGTTCCTAGCTGGGCATTGGTGTCCTGTGCCTCTGTACTGCTCAGCCTGAGATTTGCAGTTTAAAGTCAGAGGAGAAAAGTCTTCTTATCTCCAATTTACCAGCACAATGCTAGAAGTGGAGATGTGGCTCACGTGGTAGAGTACCATCCTTTAGTGGAAAAAGCCAAGGAAGATCACGAGGCCCTTAGTTCAAGCCCCAGTACAGGCACAAAAGGTTAGCTGAGTTCTTGGATACTTAGGGGAAAGTGGGCCATAAACAGTGAGTACACATTTAATGCCTGTTGACTTGCTTGTTTCTCTCATTCCTTTATGAACTTTGACAATACATCAGTCCTGTGTCTATAACAGTTAGGTCTCAGAGCCTAAGGGAAGATTTCCAATTTGGCTACTTATTATTTGGCTTTGTCTAAGGTCCTTGTAAGTCTTTCTCTTATGGATTTAGCCTTTTCCATGGTCCTGGAATCCTCCTTTCCCACTCCCAAGTGGCTGTGCTTTCTAGACCCTAATGTTCTCACTGACTTTTGGATATTCATGAAGAGAACGAGCCTAGTAAAGGCTGCATGTTAAATCAGGTTAATGTAAGGGGGTTGACAACATAATGAGATCTCTCTGCTTACAGGAACTAGAGGGAAAACAGCTGGAACTTCTCCTACTTCTTTAGCACTTACATTAGGGACAATGTCCAATGTTTGGGGCAAGCTTTTCAGAATAGAGATGAGGAACAAAGTAAAGTCTTTTCCAAATCTTCTGTATAAGCAGATGTGGCTAGTCAGGAACCCATTCCCCGAAGGGCTCTATTTTCTTAATGAAGGAGCTCAGGTCTTAAATTCTAGGTCCCACAAATCATACTAGTAAGGAAAAAGTCATTCTGTGTTATTATTATTTTTTTTGTCTTTTCAAGCTCTGAAAGAGAGCAGTGACACAAAGAGAAGAATAATAACCTCACTAGGTTATAGGCCTCACTAGGTGTAAAGGCCGTGATGATGAGATGAATAGAGTGTTTGTGTCCTGTGATCCCTGCTTTTCCATTTGAAAGTCTTTAATAGTGCCTAATAGAAATATTATTAAATGTAATAGTTATATTTCAGATACACTTATATATTTTATTTCATAATAAAGATAAACAATTTCTAATGGATAGTGTGGGGTTTTTGTCTGACCTTTGGCTTCCAGAGCTGAGGGGTTAGTTAATCATATGCTTATACCTTCTTTTTCAGTCCACTTCCTTTCCCATAAGGAATTAGCATGGATGCCTTTAAAGCCTTGTATTTTGCTCCTAGGTCTAGCAACACAAGATTAGATAAAAGCCCCAAAATGTAACTGACCTTTTCTTTGCTTTAGCCATGGTAACTGAGTCAGTGTGTCTGTTCCTAATACAACATTTTTAAAATACCTAAAACATTTCTTTTATTTTATGCCATTAGTTGTTTCTAATAAGTGAAATTATATCTGATTCTATTCCTCATCCTTCGTACCAAGAATCTCTAGATAATAACCCTTTCCTTCTTTAATCATTATCTTATTTTTCCCTCTCAGAGGCATTTCAGTCAGAACAGATTATTTATGAGAGAAGTGTGTATATTTTAGATACATTACCTGAGCAAGTAGTCACCACCTACAAAAGAGGAGATAATTGTCAGTAATCTCTAATCACCTCCAGCCCCTGTAGCCTTCATTCTCTCATATCTGAGCTTGACCTTGGCTACTGAGCTCCAGAGATAGTACTCTATGTCTTTCCTCTTTGCAGCAAGGAAATATATAAAACAAAACAAAAAAGTGAAACAAAAGTATTCTATCGATGTAAATTTGCAATAGCAAAGTGGACAGGATCTGGAAGACGAAGCAGCAGAGAGGTCATGATTGCTTAAGATGAACAACCAAATATCATTCAAGGAGGGCTCAGTTGTTGGAAGCATCTAGCATACAGTTGCCAGGGTAACCAGGCATTGAAGCTCAAAGGCAAACAAAACATTCCCCAACACATAGACATTTACTGACATTCAGAGTAAGTAGATCCAGCCATAAACATACAATTGCATTCACAAACACTGAGGTCTATGCAGACGTGTATTCATCCTATCTTGCTACACACATGTAGAGTTTCAAAGCACATCATTACAGAACAATCCTGTTTATCAGAGCGGGGAAATAAAGTCCAGGAGAGGAGAGTCATTTTCAGAGCTTCCTTACTCCAACCCCAGCCCCAATGCAACTGTCACCCAAGCAGCATTCTGCAATTAGCGGCTGAGGAAGGAAGCATACCTTCTCCAAAGCCCTCTCTCCTGACAGGCATCCTTGGCATTCAAGCCTCCTGTACCTCATTCGTTCTTCTGAATTTCTGACTATAACCCAGAGCCCCTGGGCCTCATGTCTTCAAGGCATCCTAGTTGTCTCCAAACAAGAAGATCCGTGATCATATTTGTATCTGTGAATGTTTATTGATCAGGTTTGTGTTCTAGAGAATGTACTATAAACACATAGACATGTGTTTCAGCCATGAAAGGCAGAAATTACTATGTTCTTGTGTATGTCTGTCTGTTTTTTTCCTGGGGCTTGAACTGTAGGCCTGGATGCTTTCCCCTAGTCTTGTTGTTCAAGGCTAGTGCTCTATCACTAGTGGAGCCACAGCTCAACTTTGTGACTTTCTGCTGGTTAATTGGAGATAGGACTCTCCTGAACTTTCCTGCCTGCACTGGCCTTGACCCACAGTTCTCGGATCTCAGCTTTCTGAGAAGTCAGGATTCCAGCATCTGGAAGAAATTACTATTTTAAAGTTAAAGGAAACTCAAAGAGGCCTGGCCCTAGATTCATTGAGAGATAATGCTTTCATTCCCATCCTGTCCTCTACTGGACTCTGTAACTCCTTTATTCCCGTGGCCTCAGGGCATATCGGTGAGTGTGATTATTAATCATTAATATTTTGTTTCAGTACTGAGTCTTGAACTCAGAACCTTGTGATCTTGCTTAATTTTTTCTTTAAAGGCTGACACCTATTTTTTGTGCCACATGTATACACCCTGCTTTTTGCTGATCAACTGGAGATGAGTCACACAGATTTATCTTTCAGGGTGGGCCTTGAACTATGATCCTTGGTTTTTAGCCTCCTGAGTAGCTAGGATTACAGGCATGATACTAAGCTGGTTGTTCCTCTTTATTGGCCACATATTTTGACTGAAAATCTCCGGGAGATTAGTAAAGCATGCTGTTGGGTGTGTCTCTGAAAGAATTTCTAAGGAGGATTAATTAACAAGAGTGGGGAGGGGAGGTAGAAATTGCCCTGGATATGGGTAGTACCAATCTTACCAGCTGGGAACCTGGTTGGAATACAGGAGGAAAAAATTTTTAAAAAAATCAGGCATTTCCTCTCTGCTTCCTGTTTCATTCTACCAGCTCTCTCTAACATGATGGAATGAAACCTCTGAAGGTATGGGTGAAAATAAGCCCTTCTTCCTTTTCTTCTGTCAGCTATTTTGTCACAGAGATGAAAAGTCTAACAAAGAGAATTAATACCAGAGAAATCTGGATCATGGCTTTGCTTACCTGACCAGGTAGCTCACAAGCCTTAGAAACTACTTAGTGAGAAGACTTTGGAAACGTTGGCTGATGAGGGATGGAGAGGCCCTGCAATGCTATAAGCAGCACTTGCAGGAGGTGGGGGGGATGGGAGGAGCTCAGACCAGAATGCCAATAGTCACGAAGAAGGTAAAGTCTGCTCAGGAGGCTTCAGATGGAAATGAGGGCCCTGCTTCAAATCAGACTACAAGCCATTCATGCTATTTGCTGGCAAGAAAGTTGT
Source organism: Megascapheus bottae (assembly GCF_031878675.1). Classification (NCBI taxonomy): domain Eukaryota; kingdom Metazoa; phylum Chordata; class Mammalia; order Rodentia; family Geomyidae; genus Megascapheus; species Megascapheus bottae. The sequence goes on along the minus strand of NW_028327358.1, from coordinate 16,441 downwards.
GCGTTTATCCTTGTGAGACTGTGGAGGACTAAACTTAAAAAATAGTGATGAACCAGTGAATCTGTTGAAAGAATTCAGTTAGCTCAACATTTCAGCTTTTGCATAGATGTTTTTAGGCTCCTTTAGGCAGGTTTATAATGAGAATTCTGAGCAGAAAGCAATGCAGGAGGGTTTTCTAAGCTTTCAGTTTATCCAGAAATGACATGTGAGTAGCCAGGTGTGGGTAAGCTGCTTGTAATCCCAGCTGCTCAGGAGGATGAGATCAGAAGACTGTGGTTCAAAGCCAGTCTAGGTAGAAAACTCCACAAGACTCTTCTTTACCACCAAAAAGCTGACAGTGGAACTGTGGTTCAAGAAGTCAAGCACTTGCCTTGAGCACAAAAATCTCAGAGACAGTAGCCAGATGGTGAATTCAAGCCTCAGGACCTGGATGCAAAAGAAATAGGTGTGCTGAGATGATTTTGCACTTGCTCTGTGCTGGTATTTCAGCTTCTGCCTTTACTTGAGGCACGAAACCCACCACAGTGGTTGAATTCTTTCTCATTCAGCAACTTGTCACCTAGACTGGGCTGAGTTATCTCATGTAGATGGCGCTTGTCACATTTAGGAGAAAATGACAGAGTGGGATGCTATGTACTGATATAAGGATCCTGCATGCTAAGAAAGAGACAGCACATTAACACTGATGGAGTGACAGAGGGAGACTATTCAGAAAGATAAATAAGGAGAAATCAGTCAGAAAGCAGAGAAGCGTAGGGCTAGAAACAGCAGTGTGTCCTAGCTACCGAAGATGGAGGTGGGGCAGTAGGTAGAAACAAGGTTTCTAACTGCGGGAAAAGCTGTTGGATGGAGGCTAAATCATGCTCTGGAAATGAACCATCTAATGAAGACCCACCAACATTGTTGTTAGTGGAAAATATACTCTGACTGACTAGACCAGTCTACCACCCTTCTCCTCTAACCTCTGCCAAGCTCAGGAGCAGAGGACCATGGGGAAGCATACTGAGATATCTCCTGTAACTATCTCCCCAGTAACAAAGTAGGGAAGGATGGACAATAGGTATGAAGAAAGAGAGAGAGAGAGAGAGAGAGAGAGAGAGAGAGAGAGAGAGAGAGAGAGAGAGTGTGTGTGTGTGTGTGTGTGTGTGTGTGTGTGTGTGTGTGTGTGTTAGGGGCAAAGGAAGGGAATTAGACATTCATTATAGCAGAGGAGAAGGAAAGAATACAAATCACATGAATTCTATGGCTATCATTTCCTAAGAGAATTAACTCATTCTTTTTTTTTTATGTTTTTATTATTGCATTTAATGGAGAAGGAAAGTAATCAATTGCAATTCAGACAGATTGTCAAACTTTAACCAGAATTGATAGAAATAAAATTACTGTTTTTTAAATTGTAATTAATAAAAGGGCTACGTGATATTTGCCAGATAGATGGTGCATTAATTCCCATACATTGATACCCTTTCACATGTCTTGGTCCCCAATTCCCTCCCCCCCACCTCCACCCCTCATCTTGTTTTCCCCCATTCCCTATCCAATTACAAATAACCAAATACAAATATATCCGATATATCAGGTAACAAAGTGAGATACTGTAACAATATGAGATAATCAAGGGACAGCAAAAGAGATGAGAGATAACATAGTACATTAAGAACAACAATCATTCATTATGTGGCTTATGTTTCTATATCCTAGAGATCATTTCATTTAGCGTCCTACTACACGGCCGTTTGTATCAAGGTTTTGCTATATTGCAAATCTCTGCTAGTAGAGCCCAAGGTTTCTACTGATTATGACAAATGAGGGAAACCATTGAGCCTATTTTCCTTTGAGTCTGGCTTACTTCACTTAATATGATTTTTTGTAAGTCTTTCCATTTCCTAACAAATGGGGCGATGTTGTTCTTTCTGGCAGCAACATAGAATTCAATTGTGTACAAATACCACATCTTGTTGATCCATTCATCAACTGAGGGACATCTAGGTTGGCTCCGTATCTTTGCTATGGTAAATAGTGCTGCAATGAACATTGTTGTACTGGTGGATTTAGTATGTCCTTGTTTCTGGATGATTGGGTAAATGCCAAGTATTGGAATTGCTGGGTCATAGGGGAGCTCTATGTTTCGTCTTTTGAGGAACTGCCATACTGCTTTCCATAGTAGTTGAATGAGTTTGCACTCCCACCAACAGTGTAGTAGGCATCCCTCCTGGCCACATCCCCTCCAGCATCTGTTTTTATTAGTTTTCTTGATCCTGGCCATTCTAACTGGAGTGAGGTGGAATCTTAGAGTTGTTTTGATTTGCATTTCTTTTATGACCAGAGATCTTTCCCCAGAACATAATTACTATTGTTAACAAATGCAGGCAATGAAATTTAGGTCCATTAAGTTGTTATCTCCAAATCATTTAAATAGCCCATCAGTGTAAAGAACACTCATGATATTTCCACCCTAGGTACCTACCTTGTGTTCAGAAGATGCAGACACAAGGCAGCCAGGCAGAGGGTTATCTTCCACACGTAGGGAGCTCTGAGCCTGCGACACTGAGGCTACAGGCTTGATGGAGAGGGTGAGCACAAAGGACAGTGTGACATTCATGAGGAAACATTGGGCTGCTGTTTTACAGTTGAGATAGTATGATGCTCCTCAACAGAGCACTAATCTGTGAAATGCCGTGCTTTTTAAGAAATGTATTTTTCCCCGTGAATCTCAAAAGGTTGTTCCCATTTTAATATGATGATCTAATTGTCCAGTATTTCCTGATTCATCACCACTTGTTTCATTCTCCCCATATACTGGTTTTCCCCTCCCTGGAACACATTTCGTATATCTGACATCACATATGTCTGCATGTGGTCCCATGTGTCCTTTTCCATTCATCTACTCCTTTCCACTACCTTCCTCTTACATTCCCATTTCAGCTTCTGAAATCCATTTTGTTAAACTATCTGTTCATTGCTTGTTTTGCCAAGGAAATTGACTTCTACATAAACTCTACTTTTCTCAACTAAATGGTGTATATAAACATATGTCTCTTTGTGTGATTATATGGGTGGTTGTATTTTGGGTCTATGAAGGGCCATTCTCATACATGAAATCCTCAGGAATCTGAAAGTGTGGAGCTACCGAGGGCCTAGTGATTGATTTAGACTCAGAAAGATGTTTGAAAGATTCTTCTATTTTTCTAGTTGTATTACCATATGTTAAATCATTTTACTTTTATGACCATCCACTTTTGCAGCTACAAAGTCTACACAATGAGAGTTGCACTTGTATCTTTAAGGATGAATTAAGAAAGTGAAGACAGCTGGGTGTTGGTGACTCACACCTGAAATCCTAGCTACTCAGGAGTCTGAGATCTAAGGATTGAAGTTCAAAGCCAGCCCTGACAGAAAAGTTGTTGAAATTCTTATCCAATTAACCCTCGATAAGGCAAAGAAAGTGAAGAAAGGTGTACTTCAAGAGGACTTGAGGGACAGTGCTCAGGCCCCTGGTTTAAGAGCACAACAATAAAAGTTGGAATATAGTTACAAATACATGTTTGAAATAAAGCACCCATTGTTTCCATTAGGTTACTAGACCCACAGTAAAAGTGTCATTGCTAGTAAAGGAAATATTGTCACATAGGCTTCAACTACAAGACTTGTATAGTAACATAATACATATTATATTATACTGTTATTATGAGTCTGTACCATATTATAGTGTTATACTATATTATATTGTCATACTATATTATTACAGTATATTGTATTAATTATACTATATATTAAGCAATCCTAAAATGCATGCAGACAGATACAGAGACTCTAAATATACAGTTCAGTTCATTTTCCACAAAGTGAATGCTCAAGTGTAGCCCTTAGTCAAAAAGAAACACAGGACCAGACTTCCTGCCACTTTTTGCCACTGCCGAATGGATTCCTCTAGATTTCAAAAGGTACTACTAAGATTTCAAACTACATGTGAATATCATTCCTGCATATGTCCTCAATGATAATGTTTTGTTTGCTTTTCAAACAAATTTTATTGTCAGGGTGATGTATAGAGGGGTTCCAGTTGCATAAGGTCATAAGGCAGTGAGTCCATTATTTTTTGAACATTGTTACCTCTTCTCATGTTTTTCTCCCACTTTCCCTCCCCTCACCCTCTCCCAAGTGGCAAAGTTCATTTCCAACATATTGTCTTCTGAATATTGCTTCACCCATTTTTAACTTGCCATTGACTTTAAAGATTTATCTATATTTAAGTGTGAAACTCCTTTTCATTGCTGTGAAGGATCTCACTGTATAAATATGCCAACATTTCCGCATTCTATTTTTGGTAGATTTCCAAGTTGTTCTCAGCCCAAATGATTTCAAACAGTGTCCCCAGAGGAGATTTTTGCATACGAGTTGGGTAGATTTGTGTATCCCTCTCTGTTGAATTTCTGAATCATCAATATGCTTATGTTTGGCTTTATGTAGATGCTGCTAAAAAGTTTTCAGAAAGAGTTGTGCTGATTTATGCATTTTACCTGTAATGCTGGGGAGTTGAAGTTGTTCTGCTTCGGAACTAACAATGGCTATATTCTGTAGTTTTAGTATTGTTTTTTTAAAATTCTAGTAAGAATGTAGCATGCCTAATGGTGATTTCAGTTTGCATTTGCAAAGTGTTAATAGCATGGGTCCGTTTTTGTGGGCTTAGTTGAATACTCTTTTTGCTACCACACCAGGACTTGCTTTTTCAATGTACTATTTCTGATATAATCTGATGAACAGATGTTATTAATAGAACTGAAAGCTCAGGATCAAGATTGTCCTATTTCTTTCTTTTTTCCTTTTTGTGGGTTATGGGGCTTGAACTCTGGGCCTGGGTGCTGTTCCTGAGCTCTTCAGCTTAAGGCTACTTCCCTACCCCTTGAGCCATAGCCCCACGTCCCATTTTCTAGCGATTAATTGGAGATAGAGAGTCTCAGGTTCTTTAGTACTGGGGCTGGCTTTGAACCTTTATCCTCAAATCTCAGCCTTCTGAGTAGCTTGGTACCAAGGAATCAAACCAGGGTCTTCGTGCATGCTAGGCAAGCACTGTACCACTAGGCCAAATTCCCAGCCCCTTTCTCTCTTTTTTTTTTTTTGCCAGTCCTGGGCTTGAGCTCAGGGCCTGAGTACTTGGACTTTCTCAAGGCTAGAGCTCTACCACTTGAGCCTCAGCACCACTTCCGGCTTTTTTTTCTACGTATGTGGTACGGAGGAATCGAACCCGGGTCTTCATGCATGCTAGGCAAGCACTTTAACCACTAGGCCAAACTCCCGGACCCCTTTCTCTTTTTTAAGTGAGTATATTCCACAAATGTTAGGGGCGGTCTTTGACACTGTATGAAAATTGGAAGTGCATGTTTTGAGATTTTTTGAATTGATTTGATATGTCTTCAATATTTCTGCATATGATCTTAATGTAGACATGAATGGTACTGCATTTTGTTAATATTTATTAATTGCTCAAAGTAAGAAGCTTCATTATGATATTTTTAGGGATGCACATGAATTAATTTGGCCCTATTGTCAAGGTACATTGTATGAGTTAGCATTTATCAATGTAGGTAATAGTTTAGCTAATGTCTCTTTTCTCTTCTGTGCCTTGGCTTTTCATTTAAACATTTTTCACTAAAACCTGGAATTTCTGCCATTATAGTTTTCCATTTCTCATATAAAAAACCTCTTTAACGTAGTTATTTTTCCACATTAAGTATGGCTTTTTTTCTTTGATCAATCCTACTTACACTTAGGGCTGTCTTCATTATTTTTAAGTAATGGTTGTTTCAGAATTGTGTGTTTGTGTTTGTGTGTGCATGAGTGCATATGTGTGCACAAACATGTTTATGTGCCAGTTTTGAGGCTTGAACTTGGGGCCTGGGGCTGTCCCTGAGCTTTGGTTGAAGGCTAGCACTCTACCACTTGAGCTACAGCTCCACTTATGGCTTTTTTGCTGGTTAATTGGAGATCCAAACTCTTTTCAAAATGCATTCCTCAGTTATCAACCTCCTTAGTAGTTACGCTTAAGAAAGTGAGCCACCATAGCTCAGCTTTTTATTTAAGTGTTTAAGATTTCCATGTTTCATATACTATTCTGATAATAGTAGTTACAGGAGCACATTTAGGTACAAGTGGATGGAAATTATAGAGACTTCTGTCATAAGTTCCCTTAAAAATACAGAGCTTCATAAGTAGCACCACGTACCAGAATGGTATGGTTGTAACATTAACTCTGCTCATGAGAGGAGAAATTCTCATGATCCAATGATCTCTTAAAAGGTCCTGCCTAAAGAACCAAGCACCAGTGCCTCATGCCTATAACCCCAGATACACAGGAAGCAGAGATCTAAGGACTGTGATTCAAAGTCAGCCTGGGAAGGAAAGCCTATGAGACTCCCACGTTCAATTAGCCACAAAAAAGCCGTAAGTGGAGCTATAGCTCAAGTCCTAGAGTGCTATCCTTGAGTACAAACGCTCAGTGATAGCAGCCAGACCCTAAGTTTAAGTCCCAAGGCTGGCGCACATGCATGCTTGCACACACACACACACACACACACACACACACACACACACACACATCCTACCTGTAAAACCCTTAACCTAGGACATGAACTTTTAACACATGAAGTTTGGAGAAGACACACAGGCATGCTCAAACCACAGATATGGGGACTCATATCCGTGATGCCTGCCAGGATATTTTCATTGCCTAAAAATTTTCATGATCTGACTCTTCGCTCTGTTCCCAGCTGCGGCAAACTTGATTTTTCTTCAAGTCACTTAGTTCTTACCTTTTACCAAAATGTCACCTAGATAGACTCTAGTCTGGCTTCTTTCACTTAGCAATATATATCGAATACTCCTCTACATCTTTCCGTGGCTTGAGAGTGCAAATCATTTTAGTACTGAATAATATCCCATGGACTGGGTGTGTCACAATTTACTATTTACCTTCTAAGGATCATTGTCATTCTTCCCAGACTTAACAGGTGTGTATAAAGCTGCTATCAACATGCACAGAGAGTTTTCTGGAGGCATCCTGTTTCCAATACATGTGAGTAAATGAATGGAACACTGAGGAGCTTGATTGCTGTGTTCTGTGATGAGAAAGCTTATCTTTGTCAGAAATGGTCATATTGTCTTCTAAAGTGGTTGTATCACCTTAATAATTCTTCAGCCAATGAGAGCTGCTATTGTTTCACATGTCGTAGTGTCAGTGTGATCGATTTTGGATTACTTGTTTACTTGTTTATTTACTTGTTCACTTACTTTCACAGTGTTGGCGTTTGAACTCAGGGGCTTGGACTATGTGGGCAGGTGCTCCACCACTGAATAATAACTCTAACTAGGGGGTAGCCATTTAGAAAAGGATTTGTTCTTATCTGCTTGTTGCTTTCACTGCAATGGACTAATGATATATGAGGCAGAGCTTTTCTTTACATGCTTCTTTGCAACCTCCATCATGTCTTTCCTGAGATCTCTTTTGGGAACTTTTAACTATTTTTCATCATTTTTAAATTATTTTTTGTTGAGATTAAGACTTTATGTATCTCCAATAACAGTCTTTCATCAGAAATGTCAAGTGATGGAGGAGATGAATCTTAAAAATGGATATTGTTCACCTATATGGTCATGTCAAAACAAAATCTCTTTGTACAACTAATTAATGCTAGTAGGAATATAAAAGGAAGGGGAGTAAGAAAAAAGAAAAAGAAAAAATATTTCTCCATATTTGTGGGTTGTCTTTCCTTTCTGAATGCCCAAATAGAGTAACACACCATCTGTAAAGGAAAACAATTTTCTAATTCCTTTTTCTAAGGTATCCTCTGATTTCTTTGCTTTGCTAGTCTGGTTGCATTTGTGTGTGTGTGTGTGTGTGTGTGTGTGTGTGTGTGTGTGTGTGTGTGTGTGTGTAACAATACCGGGACTTGAACTCAGGGTCTGCGCTTGGTTCCTTCGCTTTTTGCTCAAGACTAGTGCTCTACCACTTCATCTACACTTGCACTTCATTCCCTTGTTCTCATTCTCTGGACTAGCTAGGGTAATAGGCATTAACTATAGATTCATAGCCGGATTTTTTACTTTTTTTGTGTGCATTTAGGCAGCTGACTCTTTTCAGAACTTGTGTACTGCACTTATCAAATTTATAGGCAGACTGCATTTATAGTATTTTTGCCATTTTTTAAGGTCTATGAAATTGTTCCTTTTCCCCAATTATATTACTATTTTTGTCTACTTTAACTCTGAAAATGACCAAAGGCTTATCAATTACATTTATAATTTCAAAGGATTAGCTTTTGGCTTTGTTGATTTTTCTTTACTCAGTTCTTACTTCAATTTCATTAACTTTTGCTTTAAATTTTATTATTTTTCCTACTTACATTGAATTTAATTTATTATTTTTCTATTTTCCTAAGGCAGAAGCATAGATTATTCATTGTTTTTCTTTGTACTAAAGTGTGCATTAAATGTGATAAGTCTCACTGAAAGAAATACTTTGGCTGCATCCTGAAATTTTTGATAAGTTGTACTTTGATTTTAATATAGTTCAAAATATTTATAAATTTCTCTTGAGATTTCTTTATCGAACCAAATGTTATTTAAAAATGTGTTCTGCAGTCTTCAAATATTTGGGACTTTTCAGCTATTCTTTTGTTATTGATTTCTGGTTTAATTCTATTGTGGCCTATGTTCAAATATTCTGAGATATCTGGTTTTTACATTTTTCTTGGTTTTTAATGATCTAGAATGTGGTTTATCTTAATGTATCTATGTAAGAGCTAGACCAGAATCTGTATTTTGCTTTGTTTTAACATCAAGTAATTCATTGGTGTGTAACATGTAAAGTTGATTGATGTGGTATTGATTGTAACTCTGGCCTTGCTGATCTGTTGTCTGCTGAATTTGCCTATTTCTGATAAAGTAGTGTTCAATTCTTCAACTCTACCAGTTGGTTAATCTATATAGCCTTAGATTTTCCTTCATATATCTTCACCTTCTATCTGCAAGTATACACACAGTAAGGATTGTTTTGTCATCTTGAAACTCTCCTTTATTATTATGTAGAGTCTCTCTTGATTTTTGATATATTTCCTGATCTGGTCTGTTATTTAATTAATATAGCTTCTATTTTATAATCAGTATGATATATCTTGCTGCCTTCCTTTAATTCTAATATTTATGTATTTAATATTTAAGGTTTGTTTCTTCTACGCAGCAGATAATTGGGTCTTGTTTCCTTATTTATTCTGGCAATCTCATTTGATTAATATTTGCAGTAATTATTAACCTACTTGGTAAATATTTACCATATTTCTTACCACTTTTATTTGTTGCCTTTGTTTATGTTTGACTTCCATTTGTTTCTGTGTTTTATGTTTTTATTTTGATATTAGAGTTTTGAATTCAAGCACTTATACTTGGTAGGCATGTGCTCTACCCCTTGTGTCATTCCTCTTGAGTCAAGATGAACTTATTACTTACTCTTTTCATCCATGTCAGACTTGACCATGTTTCCTCTATTTCTGATTCCCATGCTGTGGCTGAAATGATAAACACATTCAACTTTTTCTGTTAAGATGACGGGCTCATGAAAATTTGCCTGGAATATCCTGGAACGACAGTCATCCTGATCTCAGTCTTCCATATAGTTGTTATGACAAATGTGAGCCATTATTCTAAGGTATTGGTCAAGAAGTTTTCTCAGTCATGCTCCAGTTGGCCCTTAAATGCAATTCTCTACATCTCTGTCTCAAAAGTAACTAGGATTATAGGTGTAAACTACTTGCACCTGAATCTTACCTGGTTTCATTGGGAGTTTTTTCTTATTACTGTTTTAACTTTCCTTGGTGTTTGGGGTCATTCATTCACATCAATATAAACTCAGTTTCAAATGCCACCCCCATGTTAGGGCCAATAACTTCTGATAGCAAGACTTTCAATTCATTCTCATTCTTTGTATCATTGCCAAAATTTATTTCACCTATAAATAAGGTATTAGCATTGGAAATGTTGCTGCTATTATTATTTTGCACAAATTGTCAGATTTAAGAAGACAAAGAAGATTTTTACTTTACTCATGCTTATTTATTTCATTTTCTTCCTTTGTTTATTAGATTTGAGATTCTGATTTTATCATTTTCCTTCACCCTGAAAAACTTCTCTTAACATTTCCTGCAAGACAGGTCTACTGGCAATAAATTTCTTAAAGTTTTGTTTGAGAAACTTTTTATTTCTCCTTCACTTTTAAGGTAATTTGTTGTATACAACAACAATACAATACAATTTGTTGTATACCTTGTAAGTCATCCCACACTCAATATTCTTTGACTTCAAATGCCAGAAACCTTGTATGTTCTATCTGTACTTTTGTTTCCAATAGTACACTAACCATTTTCTCTTTGCATTTCTTTCCACTTGAGTCCACATCGACTTTGGAGATTTTCTGCAGCATCAGGTACTCCTTGATGTTGCTTCTGTGTCCTTGCAGTAAAATCAGTATTACTTTACCCATGAACACCAGTCTTCCTGTGAGCCTTAAATCAGAAGCCCATTTCTGCACAGTTCTGATGTATTTAGTCTTTGCTCTCATAGGATCTAGATGCAAAAGAGCCAGCCACAATCCATCATCCATGGTCGGGCTGACTGCAAAAGCATCCTGGCTGCTGCCCTTTCTGGGTTCTGGCTGGTTGAGGATATGCCGGAGATTCTGCTGATGCCAGAGGACCAGCTCATGACCCATAGGTTCTGACAGGAGGGTCTCTGCTTGCTCGAGTAGCATGTCTTTCCCAGTCTCACACTGGGCCCTGGTCAGGAGTTCAGAGTTAATTGAGATTCTGGGCAGGCACAAGGGGTAGGTGGCAGGTAACTGGAATACCGACTCTCAGGGTATATCCACATCTCCAAGTCCTTCAGCCTTTGTGTGGATTCTGAACACAGTCCCATCTGTTTCAAGGCCTCAGGGAAGGGGCCCAGGTCTCGGACGCCAGGGCCAGGGGGGGAGGAGCACGGGGCGGGCCCCCCGGCCAGGCCGCGGGGAGAACAGTGGAGGCTGACAGCCTCGGGGTCTTCACCTGAGCGGCTCAACACCTCCCACTCATGGAGCCCGCAGAAAATCGCCGCCAAAGCCTCCAGCTCCTCGCACACCAGCGCCACCATGTCCTCTTCCGGCGGCTGCCGTCACCAGGCCGGGAGCAGCTCGGCCTCACGGCCACTCATATATCCTAATTTTTGCTGGCTATTTCATTAATGTTTGAACTCAGGGCCTCATGCTCACTTGACATGCTTGCTTTGCTGACACTCTAATTCTTGAGCCATATATCCTAATTTTTGCTGGCTATTTTGGAGACAAACTCACAGAACTTTCTGCCTGACCTTGAATCTCTCATCCTCCATATCCCAGCCTCCTGCTTAGTAGATTATCACATGAACCACAGCATGTGACTTCCTAATTCCACTATTTGATGGGGAATGGCAAGTTACTAGTAGAGTGAGAAAAATCGTAGAAAATACTGTGGACTCCACTTAAATTTTATTGAGTCAGTACAGCATTCTGTGATGTTTTCCCAATGTTTTATGCCCAAATCAGAAATTAATTCACTTTTGAAAAATACATACTAAATTCTTGATATGAGCTGTACATTTCACTAAGTCATGGATATGTAAAGATTAATAGGACAATATTCAATTCCCCAAAATCCTCAGTGCCTCCTATGAGAACAAATATGAAGTTGCATGGCTTAGGAATAATTGGGCTGAGCAGGATTTACAGCAACTATGAGACTTAGAGTCTGGGTTTAAGTTGCCTGGGTGCAAATCCCTGCTTTGTTACTCACTTCTGCCTAGTACTTGGTAAGTTCTTGAAACTTTTCTTTCCATTATTGTGTGATACATGGCACTTGTAATAGATTTACCTCATTGGCTGTTGTAAGCTATAGCATATTACGTGACTGGTTAAATACTGCCTGATCCATAGAGAGGAAACACTTGACAAATATTAGCCGTTAATAGGGTTATTAATACTATCATATGCATTGAGTGCTTATGGCATCATGATGGGTGAAAGAAGACAGAAAATAAGCCATACTATATCAACACAATGAAGTACAGAAAAACATCACAAGTGAAATATTCTACTGGAAAAAATCCATCAATGATAAATGAAACATTGGATTAGAAAATCCTATAACATCTTTTCTTTCTATTCAAAAACCAAGATTTCCCCATAAAAATGATTGGTGTGGACTATTAGTAGAGTACTTGCCTAGCATGCACGAAGGCCCCAGTTTTGATTCCTTGTACCACCTACACAGACAGTCATAATAGCCCAGCACAGTGGCTCACAGCTGTAATACCATCCACTCAGGAGGCTGAGATCTAAGGACTGCAGATAAAAGCAAGCCCAGGCAGTAAAGTCCATGAGACTCTTATCTCCAGTTAACAACTAGAAAATCAGAAATGGTGCTGAGGCTCAAGCGGTAGGGCGATAGCCTGGAGCTGAAAAAGAGCTCAGGGGCAATGCCCAGGCCCAGACTTCAAGTCTAATGACACACCACAAAAGAAGGAAATAAGGAAAGAAAAAAAGAAAGAAATAAAGAGAGAGAGAGAGAGAGAGAGAGAGAGAGAGAGAGACAGAGAGACAGAGAGAGACAGAGAAGAAAAAGAAAATCTCTAAGTGGTGTTGTGGTTCAAGTGGTAGAGCTCTAGCCTTAAGAAAACCCAAGGACAGTACACAGGCCCTGAGTTCAAGATCCAGCCTCCTGAGTAGCTAGGATTGGAGCAGCAGCCACCAGCACCTGGCTATATATGTGTTTTTAAAAACTAGAAACTCGGCTGGGTGTTTGGCTTAGTGGTAGAGTGCTTGCCTAACATGCATGAAGACCCGGATTCGATTCCTCTTGTACCACATACATAAGAAAAAGCCAGAAGTGGTGCTGTGGCTCAAGTGTTTGAATGCTAGACTTGAGGAAAAAGCCCAAGGGCAGTGCTCAGGCCCTGAGTTCAAGACCTAGGACTGGCAAAAAAAAAAACTAGAAAATCTTAGCTGCTACCACACATTTCCTGCTAAAAGAAAAATCAAATGTTAAAGATATATAGTTTCTGGACTTCCAATTCCCTGTAAGCCAATCATTATTGATCTGCATTCTCCTCTGCTCTTTTTAATGCCATGGACCTACTGTTATAGTCGAACAAGAGGGAAGAGAGAAACAGTATGAAACTTAAGGGCATGTCATCGTCAGAATTACTAATGCACAGTTGTTAATCACTGGGGACCCTTTTAACATCACAGGTAACCTTCTATACAGTTCCATTTATCACTCGGGTTCTAATGTATTTGCCAAACACATGAATATTTAAACATCTAAAACTATGGCATCAACAGAAAATGTGACAGATTTACAGTCAGAGTTTTTCCTTTGGGTTTCTCATCACTGTGTACCTGGGTTACACAATACAAAGAAAATCTCACTTCACCTGGAGAGTCAGCTGTCTGTTACAAAATAATTGAGACAATCCACTGAAAAGAAGAAAAGGGTTTACATTGCCTCATCCAAACATATCTCTTGGCTATATTATTTTGAGCAATGTATATCAACAGGAACATGTGATAGAAGAGGAGGCCTGTGTAACTCAGTGGCTGGGGGGTGGAGGGAGAGAGGGAGAGAGGGCACACAGAGACTCTCATCCCCAATATGCCATTTAAGGGCATGCTCACAGTGACCTAATTTCCTCCCTTCCTCCTAAAATACCCCAGTACTGAGGATTGGTAGAGGAACATGCCCAAGGTCCTGAGTTCAGTACCTGGAAGGTGAAGAAAGCAAAGGAATAACTTAGTTGCAAGTGTGATTGTACAGGTCTGTTATACCAGCACTTGGGAGGCAGAGCATACAAGTTCTAGGACCTAGCTACATGTTTAGAATGTTTGATTTCATCTCATCTCTCAGATCATCTCTATAATGTATGAGATATTATTAGCTTCGTTTCATAGAGGAAACTTGAGGTTTGCAAATAATTAAATGTCTTCTCTGAGTCCCAGGGCAAGGATCATGGATCTGGCCTTTCAGGAAGATCAAACCTATGCTGTGAGCTCCAGGAGTTGTGGTCAGAGACAGATGAGCAGTGTACTTGGAGATCAAATGGTGCTTTCTGAGAGGGCTAAGCAGGTGATCCCAGCACGGAGAAGGCAAGATGGCATCATGGGATACCAGTCATCTCCAGTGCTTCATTCCCAGAGAAAGCTGACCAGAATGTCTACAGGCCTCTCACAGAGGAGTCCACCACACCAGACCTTTCCTTCTTCCCTCTTTTGTTTGCGTGAGTGTGTGTGTGTGTGTGTGTGAGAGAGAGAGAGAGAGAGAGAGAGAGAGAGAGAGAGAGAGAGAGAGAGAGAGAGAGAGAGAGAGAGAGAGAGACAGGGAGGGAGGGAGGGAGGGAGGGAGGGAGAGAGAGAGAGAGAAAGAGAGAGAGAGAGAGTTCTGTGCTCATAGCAGGTACTCTCCCACTTAAGTTATGACTCCAGTCCAGCATTTTGCTGATGAATTGGAGATGGACCCTCAAACTTTCCTGTCTAAATTGACATTCAGGTTCCATTCACACCATCATCAGTGGCTAGGGTTATGAGTGATTCCTTTTAATAGGAGAGCAATATCATACCTCGGTGGGATTGGGGTTTGGGAAACTACAGAAATTAGTGCTCAAGCAGATGACCCAACACCATTCAGTGCAATGATGAAGAACAGCACAGGACACCTCTAGGCCAGCTTGCCACACCGTCAATCTCAGCCACAGTAACCCAACCTAAGAGATGAACTGACCTTTCTCACATGGTCCAAGTGAGCTCACAGGAAGGCAGAGAAAGCACAAAGTGGAATGGGAGGTGAGGAGGGCTGGTGAAAGTACATACCACTGTCAGGCCCTCATACTGGTATCAACAATTGCTGGAGGCTTACACGGGAAATCCTAGCTACTGAGGAGGCTGATACCTCAGGATCATGGCTCAAGACAGCCCAGGCAGGAAAGTCTAAATGTAACCACCAACAAGTCGGAAGTAGAGACACAACTCAAGTGAGAAGGGCCAACTCTGAGATAAGTAAGAGCCAGTAGCTGTGAGTTCAAGCCCAAGTACTGACAGCAAAAGAGTAAGGGAGGAGTCAGAGAGTAAGAGCGAGAAAAAGAGGGGAGGGAGAGAAGAGAGAGGGAGGGAGGGAAGTAGGGAAGAAGGAAGGAAGGAAGGAAGGAAGGAAGGAAGGAAGGAAGGAAGGAAGGAAGGAAGGAAGGACGGAGGGAGGGAGGGGGGAATGGAGAGAGCGACAGGAACTATTTTGTAAGTTTTAAAAAGTGGAAAAAATTAATATTTAAAAGCCAAAACTGGATGGCAGGGAATTCATTCCATTTCCTCCTATGAGGAGCAGTTTGGGATTCGGAATGGTCCCTGAGAAATCAACAACATGTCTTTCCAACAACGTAATGTTGGAGCTTCCCAAATGAGAGAGGTATGGTGCACCTGTTCAAATTTCCTACCTAATTAGTGAAACATGTCACAGACAGTATAAATTCAGTATTGTTGAGAACTGGACACTCATGTTTACTGTGGCACTATTATAACAGTAAAGATTTATGTGGCCACTCAAGTTTCTGTCAACAGATGAACGGAGGGAGGAAAAAATACACACACACACACACACACACACACACACACACACACACACACACACAATGGAGTCTTGTTCAGTCATCTATGAGAATAAAAGTGTGTTAGTTCCAAAAAAATGAGAGGAAGTGGACATCAGAAAAGCCAAGGAGAATATGTCAGACTTGTGACCACCACATGTTTTCTCTTACATTTGGGGTCTAGACCCATATGTACAAGTAATCAAACATCTAAATAAAAAAGGCCTAAGCAGAGGGAAGGATAGGAAGGTGTATAGGAACCAGGATGAGAATGTGAATAAGAACACAGTTCTCTTGTGCACGGGTGGAAATATCATAATAAAATCCATTATTTGGTGAGTTAGAATTGTGGCCTAGTGGTGGAGTGCTTGCCTAGCATACACGAAGACCCAGGAGTAGAGCTAGAGAGTGGTAGAGCTCTAGCCTGGGTGCCTCCTTGGACACATTTTGCTCAAGGCTAGTGATCTGCCACTTGAGCCACAGGGGCACTTCACACATGGACATCTCTCTCCCTACTCCATCACAGAGCCAAGACATATAGAGTTCCCATTCTCTCTTGGATGCTGCCTAATTTACATTCCTTTTTTTTGCCAGTCCTGGGCTTGAACTCAGGGCCTGGGCACTATCCTTGGGCTTTCTCAAGGCTTACCCTTGAGCCACAATACCACTTCCAGCTTTTTCTGTGTATGTGGTGCTAAGGAATAGAACACATGAGTTTGTGCATGGGAGGCAAGCACTCTACCATTAGGCCATG